>NC_138104.1:92877834-92927834 GCF_964146895.1 Miniopterus schreibersii
AGTGATGCAATAGATAGGTGGTAAAAGCTATGGTCCAGTGTCAACGGTCATTTTTCACAGGTGGTAGAAGCAAAAGCCCTCCGGGTGTAGCAAATATGCGTAAGAGGCATCGGAGGAAGTGGCTTCCACACACCCATCTGGGCCAAAGGCTGTCACCAGCTAAGCTCTTACCTTTTGGGGATACAGGAAAAAAGAACCTGGGCCTTGCCTTGGCTGCTCCTTAAGCCTGTGGATAACCTCCTTTCTCACTAGCCTCCTGTTCTCACGGCCCATGCCACTGGGTCAGGGAGAGCTGGGATCCATGTAAATGGTTGGAATACACGAAAACATAAATAAGTATATTATTTACTAACTTGTTGGGATACACATTACAAAAAGCTCACCGATTAGTGAGGAGTGCCTAAGAGATGGGAAACCTAAGGCCTTAAGAAATTTGAGAGAAGGCAGAAAGAGAAAGTCAAAGGCAAACTTTTAAATGACCGCTTACCATCAAGCTCATCATCCAAGGAAAATATACGAAGGCAAATTCCTTCCCAGATACATTTTTGGGGCTGCTCTGGAATTAATGTTTATGGAAAATGGGTACGGTTTTGGATTTCAGACTCATCAGATACAATCTAAATATTAAAGCAATCCAGCAGCTTAGAAAACCAACCATGGCCCAGCCAGCATGGCTCAGAGGTTGAGCACCGACCTAGGATCCAGGCGATTGGGGTTCGATTCCCGCTCAGGGCACAGGCCCGGGTTGCGGGCTCCATCCCCAGCAGGGGGCGTGCGGGAGGCAGCCGATCAATGACTCTCTCATCATTGATGTTTCTCTCTCTCTCTCTCTCTCTCTCTCTCTGAAATCAATAAAGACATATTCTTTTAAAAAAAGAAAACCAAGCATGGAGTCGGAAATACCAGTGTTTTCAGGATATAACGCTTAGCAACCTTTACGTTCTTAAATTCTATGAACTGATACGCTGCAGTCTCTCTGGATGAGTTCTTCCATTAAGCTAATGTGATTTTGTCTCTTGGAAACATAAAGATTGTGGTGTATTCCTTTCCAGGATATATCAATGGTACCCTTTAAGTAGGATTCTCATCAGAATTGAAACCCTAACTGGTTGGTCATCAAGATGGCCACTGTCCCTCTTTTTTTGTTGTTGTTTTTTGTTAATCCTCACCTGAGGGTATTTTTTCCATTGATTTTTAGAGAGAGTGGAAGGGAGGGAGGGAGGGAGGGAGGGAGGGAAGTGGAGAGAGAGGAAAATGGGGAGAGAGAGAGAGGAGGGGGGTAAGGGGGGCAGAGAGAGAGAGAAACATCGATTGGTTGTTTCCCTCAGGTGCCCTGACGGGGGCTGGAACCTTCAACCCAGGTATGTGCCTCTGACCGGAAATTGAACCCGTGACCCTTAGGTATGAGGGCTGATGCTCTAACCACTGAGCCACACCAGCCAGGACTGTAAACACAGCTTTTTCACCCACTCATCTGCTGATGGGCACTTGGGCCGTTTCCAGATCTTAGCTGTTGTAAATAGCACTGCTATGCGCATGGGGTCACACTGGCATCCCTTCTCCACCACAGCTAGCATCAAGGCTTGGAGGAACCTGACTGTTCCAAGGAAGAAACACTTTCACAGAGAAAAGCTGGAGGCTGCTGTGAGACAAGGTGGCCTAAGTGAAGACACTGATAAGCACAAGCTGAAAGGAATTTAAATTCTCCCTACAGAATTGCGCAAAAATGTGGGCAGGCTGACCTGAAGACTCCTGAAGAAGGCTTTCTCTCGAAAGAGAGGGTCCCTTTAGGTGTCTTCTACAAGGATGGCCAAGCACTGACCATGCTGGCTGACTCCCAAATGGGGAGTTATTTACTAGAAGCAGTAAGTAAATAGCTGGTGATATTCACAGCTTTCATTATTACATACAAGGGTTAGCAAACCATGGCCTGAAGGCTAAATCCAGGCTGCCACTTGTTTCTGTCAATAAAGTTTTACTGGAACACAGCCATGCTCACTTGTTTCTGTACTGTCCATGTGAGTAGCTGCAACGGAGACGGTCTAGTTCTCAAAGCTGAAAATATTTACTATCTGGCTGTTTATAGAAAAAGTTTGCCAATTCCTGATATGAAGAGGGTTAAGAACATATACATTCTATTATTTCATCCTAACAACAACCCCATAAGTTAAACAGAAGAGACATTATGCTCGTGAGGAAACGGGAGCCGGAGGCTTTTTGCAAGGCCATACACCAAGTTCATGCTCTCTCCTCTACTCTGTAGAGGCTGCTCCCCAGCCTGCACAATTTAGCTTTAAAAATGTACAAGTCCTCCCCAGCACTCTTCTATATGA
Organism: Miniopterus schreibersii; assembly: GCF_964146895.1. Taxonomy (NCBI): domain Eukaryota; kingdom Metazoa; phylum Chordata; class Mammalia; order Chiroptera; family Miniopteridae; genus Miniopterus; species Miniopterus schreibersii. The sequence goes on from NC_138104.1 coordinate 92,880,168, forward strand.
TTTGCCATCTTTGGCCCGGGCAACTGAAAGTCTTTTGAATTACAGTCAGTGTTGATTCAGGATGCTAGAAAGGACACATGCATCCCCCGCCCCCGCCCCGTGTAAAATGTTGACGCTAAGGCCTGTACGGCAAAACTTAAGTGTTTACATTTGTTCTAATAAAAATCTGAATCTTTATTTCAGTTCGTTCTTTGGCTCTTCTTGAATGAAGGACAAATGATGTCGGAGAGGAAAAGATGGAACGAGCACAGTCCAGATTCTTCTCAAATAAATGCATAACCCTTGTGGTAAAACTTAAGAAAATCGTTTTTATCAGCTACTTTAAAAAAATGGCCTCTATCAAGGCATTCTTTTGAGAGAATCTGTTAGTAGCTAGAAAAACTCACCACCTCCATTTCTGTGTTTAAAATTCACATTTTTAGCTGCCAAGAAAGAATACTCTGCATTTTTACTACCATAATCCTCAAAGTATACTTTTTAATGCTGAGTCCAAAGCTAATTACAAAATGCATCTTATTGATTTGCAAATTGTTGCTATCCATTTAAAGCTAGGTCACATTTACGACTCAATGATTAAAAGGGAAAGCGGTGTGTTTCTTACATGGTACAGTTCTTGATTAAGTCACTGAATTCTCTGAAGCCTCTGACCTTGTTAAGCAGTCTCTGGGCCCTCATTTCCTTCACTTCACAGATGGAAGCAGGGAGCTGAGGGGGAAGGGGGAAGGGGGAAGGCAGGCAGAAGACGCAACGGAATCACAGGATGCCTAAACCACACTTCCACAGGGAAGGCAAAGGGTGCCGAGGGAGGTCTACCCACTCGCGCGCATCCCACCACGCGGGGCAGTCCCCCCCACTTAAGACAGGACACTCGCACTGGGTCCATCCAGACGGCACTAGGCCGTGGGCTGGTTATGAATGCTGACTGCATCACTACCAGAGCCTCTTCTTACACGCTTTAGCAAAAGTTATTAAAATGCTCTTAAATTAGAAACTGAAAGAAAATATGGCTCTGAAATGTACTTGAATAGAAGCCCAGGAAACCAATATGATACCTGGGAAAGAACTCTGGAAAACCACAAAGCTGAGAACTTGCAGACTTAAACACCGACTGGTGGGACGCTAATGTATTCTCATCTCTATCACCAAATGGCTATGTCCCTCGGTGGCAAATAACTTGTGTTTGGGCTTCTCTACTTGTTCACTCAATAAACATTTACCGATCACCCCCCTGGGTGTCAAGTACAATTTGGGATGGGGCAGAGCTGAAGGAAAGGACCAAAAAATAAATTAGTATGGCTGCTGTACTTCAGGAGCACAACTTGGCATTCTAGTTGGATAAAAAAAATACAAATAAGTAAATATACTACACTTTCATGAACTCGCAGGAGAAGCATGAATTAACTCATTCAACCAATATTTACTGAGTGCCTACTATGTGTCAGATACTGTTCTAAGCCCTGGGAATAACAGGAATGAACAAGACAGACGAAAATGCCTGCCTTCATAAGGCGTGGACTCTGACGCTATAATAGATATGATTAACATAAGGAGAAAAAGCCATTAGAGACAAAGATAAATAAATACTCCTTAGAAAAAAGGCAGTCCAGAAATCCGAGTTGCTTTTATTGTTACTGCGATGCACCCAATGGATCACAGCTCAATTATTTTGAGCACAGGTTGTAGGTTATTTATGTAATTTTTAAAGTAGAAAATTCCGAGGAAATGGAGCAGGCTTGAAGTATAGTGTTACTGCTGACCTCAAAATAGCCCATCTATTGGCCTTGGGTTTAAAAATCGGCTCAGTCCAAAATACATCAAATACAACACACACAGCTGCCACCCGTCCAACAGCCATAGTAGGAGTCCCTTCCATTCACAAGCACGGCCAGCGGAGGGCAGGGAGTGGAGAGGGAGAGAGGGTGAACTCCATTCGCGCTATTAAGAAAAAGGGGGACAGCGGACCCAGCGGTTGAAAAGTGAAGATAAAAGAAGAAAACAGTAATCTTGCTATAGAAACCACAGAATTATGTTCTTGCTCTCCCCCCACTTTTTTTTTTTTTTTTTTTTTTTGTGCTTTCACACTGTACAAACTCTAGCACCCTGAACAACTCACTCTCCTGCTATTTCCAGCACTTTAGAGAAACTTTTCAACATTTCTGTTTGACACATTTTTTCAACAGGGAGGTTTAGACAATAAGTAAACAGGTAGTGAAGGGCTATTTAGGGAGCTGGTCAGCCACAGTAATAATAAAGGGAAAAACCCACCCGAACAGAGCATCCATCCCGCGTGCGGCAGCCACAGACGGCGCATGACCTCTGACAAACAGTTTTCAGAGTAATTTTAATGCTACTCTGGATTTAACTTGACTAACTGGTAGCAATTGAGCACATCTCTTTTTCTCTTTTTTTTGTGGCAGCAGTTATCTAAAATGCTACAATAACAGCATCAAAAGTAGAACGGTGGAAGATTGGTTTTCCATTGTGCTGCTGAACTGGCATAATGCCCACTTTAAAAGCAATTCGCTGCTCATCACTGAAATCTGGCAGACACGACACTAAATGCCTTGAGAGAAAAAAAGGGACTTGAGAAGGGGGAACCCACTCCAACCACCACGCGAAGGGGGGAAAAAGAGCGCCACAGATGATGAATCTGGGTAAGGAGAGAAAATCGCCTAATAAAAAGTTTAGCGTTGCCTGCAGACTCCAACAGGCTGTACTTAATTTGCTGGAAGGAGATTTTGTCTACAGGTCCGCATTAGTAATCACAGAACAAAACAAAAGCAAAATATATATTTGTCTGTCTATTGTTCTGATGAAGCAAAAACCTGGCGAGTTCCGTCAATCATTTGTCAAATATGTCTTCCCTGTTTTATTTACCACCAAGTATAATGAGTAAATATGTGATAATAAAACTCTTCTTTTTACATGGACATATACAATTTTTCCTCCTGCTAAATACAGGTGATGATTTAGGAAGCTTTCAAAATGTCTTTTTACTGTCAATAAAACTAATTCTATTCCCATTTTCCTGTGGGGGGAAAAAAAAAGGCTTTACAAATGAAAATTCAAATTAAAATTCTGATTATAGTGTAGTGTGACAACACCTGTATTTATAATTTTACTGTCAGCTAGCTTGTAGTGTTTAACAATAGCTCGAAGTAGAAAAATAATTGGAATTTGTCTGTAACATGCCAGATGACGGCATCGGGAGCTCTGCTACACTACAGCAAATTTGGTTTGATGGCAAAATAACCTCGCCGAGGTTTCTACAAATCAAAGGTTATCGGGGCTGGAGCAGGGAACGGGCCCCCTTCCTGAGTTTGGGGGAGCCAGGAGTTCACGCCCGACGAGTGAAGGCTGCCGTGGCCCCGACACGTGCTCCCGGCCCTCCGCCTGCCCTGCAGCCACGCCAACCGTGCCGACGCAACGCAGCTTCTCGTTACTGCAGAAAAACAAAGGCCAGAGGAAGAAACCACAACACCGAATCTTGTCGTCTCTAAAACAGACCAATGACTTCACTTAGCTATGAACTGGCAGAAGCGGGAGGGATGGGGGCCCCGCCAGGGGACTGGAAGGACACTTGGGGACTGAGTGAAAAGCGCGCAGGTGATGGGCAAGGCCCGGTCACGGAGAGGGGACAGCGCTCGCCACCCCTCCCAGGCGGCACAGCGTTCATTTGCCTGTACGCGTTCATTTTCAATTACCGCAGATAAATAATAGAGGTACCCACACAGACGCCTAAGGGTTGCTATTTATCAAAAGATTAAGAGAAAACTTACACATCCCACTTCTACTTTCACTGAAGCAATATGGAGAAAAAAATGATTTAAAGCAGTGTTCTGCTGTCAACTTGGATCTTTCAAAACTCATAAACACATGCTAATCTCCACACACAACTTGCCTTACTCTAGTCTGCACGTGAAAAGCCCATCTTTTTCATTATCTTAAAGATGAAGAAAAAAAAAAAGAAGCCACATACAAAAGAAAAACAGAATGACAGTTATGTTTTAGTTTACACTAGATATGGCAACACACACAAACTGTCAAAACTACGGAATGAAAAAAGCTGTTATCAAGCAACTGTCAAGAGAGTCCTCTGAGATTTGGAAATCTTGTGTTTATTGTAACTACTGCACATTACACAAAGAAAGAAACATCCCTCTCCTTGCTCTTGCTGCTAAATATCATGCAAGAGAGCACAGGCTTCTCCTTCAGTATTTAGATTAATTTTTTCCCTCGTGTGTAATTCTGTGCTTGACAGAGCTGTTCCCCTCCTCCTAGCTTTTCCACAACATGGCCAAAGTTCAGAGAGAAACCCGAGGTTACATCAAACATTATTTCATTTTGAAAACCATCACCGCCTCATTTCATGTTGTTAACCGGTTGTCTATCTGTGAGGGTGGAATCTGTTAACATCAAAGTGCATAGTCTTCACCTGAATGATTTTCCTGACTTGAGAGTTCTACACAGAGAAGCATATAGTTGAAAAGGCACAGACACTTACCATAAAATGATTTTAATTCGTGGCTCTCTCTTTCCGTCTCCCTATTAATGCACGCACCGAGAAACCCATATCCCTAGAGGAAAACTACCATTTTCTAAGGGAGAGACGGGGTCCAAGTCTATTCCCCAGGGCACGGATATCGGTGATTTTGCAGGTCACTCGCCATCCCCAACTCAAGGGGCGAAATGTCCCTTGTAATCTAACCTGAGCCGGCCCACTTTCTTATACGTGCTAAGGTGGCCTTTCCACCTAAGCCCAGAGGCAGCACCCTTCTCTGCCTGCCTCCGAATTCCTGCGCTGAGGCCTCCCTGCGGAGGCGCAGCTGCCCTGGGCTAATGTGGGAAAGCCTTCTTCAGGCGTTTCCACTTCTGTGTTTCATGTTGCCTTCAGACGCAGAATACTTGCTTTCCGACACTTCTCAGGGTGGAGACAAACTGGACAAGCAGAACCCTTATGATGAGTGTAATTGCCTGGTTCCAGATGAACCGTGGGTCAAATCAAATCACAACATACATTATTGTAAAAAAAAAAAAAATGTTAGCACTGCATGGGCTGACATATAGGACAATAGTCTTCACTCTCGACCGAAGAGATCCCACGGAATGTACTGTGCAGGTTGCTGGCATCCTTTGCTGTGCCGAGAGCTAATGAGAACAGGGGCACATCACTGATGGACGCACCAGCCATCTCGGTGATGTAGAGAACAAGTCAGTGTGTCTTAAGTGGATCTTGGCTCTAAATAGGTAATGGCCACCCAATGCTTAGAACATACTTATTTTAGGTTTCAGTGACCTGGTGTGACACAGCAATAAAATAGGTCAGTCAAATTTTAACCTGAGGTAAAAATGGTTTGACAGTGATGTCAGTTTTATAAAAATGAAGATGACTGCCTAGTAAAGAAAATCTAAATTCCTCTAAAGCTCTTATGTAATCTTTTATGATTTTAAAGTATCCCTCCATTATTAATAAAAGGAAAAGAAGAATACTGACATGTTTTACCATTTGGATGCTCTCATAGTATTTTAGGGTAAGTGGCCAATTCATATTCTTTTCATGGAATGAAAATCAAGTTTTATGTCATTATCTTAATACCAACCAGTTCTCTGCTAATGAAATTTTGAGACAAACAGTTAAAAAAATTTTCCCCCTTAATCTAATGATAGTTTATCAAGTTTTATGCAGAAAAAAAGGCTAAGTTGATGAAGTTAGGACAACTGGTCCATCAAGCAAGTTTGGAGACATCTGTAATGAAGTTGGGGACATCACTTTTAGTTACTCACACAATTTACAAACCATTAGCATGGTGTGCATAGTAAAGTTTAAAATGTGCTCTAGAGCTAGACTGCTTGGGTTCGAATCCTGACTCTGCCATCCACGTGCTCTGTTACCTTGAACGGGTTTCTTAACCTCTGTGGACCTCCAGGTCCTCATCTGAGTGTAAGGGTAATAACAGTATCTACTTCATAAGGTGCTATGGGAACTAAATAAATGAACAGAACACGCTTACAATAGTGTCTGGCACTTAGTGATCAATAAATGTTAACTACTATTATTACTATTCGCATACTTAGTACTATTGCGTAGTTTGAATTGTGGGGCTCATCTATAATCTAACCATAAAAGGAAAACCAACAGCAACTATTTCCTATCAAATTTGACCTGGGTGGAAGGTGAATTAGTGAGATCCCTGCAAATCTCCTGTATTCAATATTTTGAGGCCTTTAGATTTCATGAGCATTCAAATAATAGTACAGATTTAAGTGGACATTTCTTTCTTCATTTTAATAAAGAACAAAGAAGGAAACTGTGCTTCCAAGTGCATATTTTTTACTTCCTAGAACATAAATGCAGACAAAATTCAAAATGCACAAAAAAGCCTACAGTGAAAACTCTGAAATTTCTGGTTAAAGGTGGCACACTAAATATACATATTTAACTCTGTAAACTCCTAAATCTCCACTAAAATTACAGTAAAGAATTTTTTAAAGGCATAATAAACTCTAAGGAAGAGAGAAATAGGAGTGGAGGTGCCAAAGGCAAAAGCTAGAAAGCAAAGGACAAGAGGTAATTTACTTAACAGGTCTTAGAAAGCTGAATTCTAAGCTGGCAGTGGGGAGAGCTGGAAAGGAACCTGGTTTATCCCACGGAACTTTCAAGGGCTCATGAGCTGGTGCCTCGACTTATCTATCTCTGGTTGAAGTATGTTTCAGAAACAGACCCCAGACCCCTACCTCCACTCTGGAGGAAGGCTGATTCTCTGGTGAGGCTCTTTGAAATGAGGGGCACACCAGGCACACTGGGCCAATACTGGATGTTGAGACCCCGAGTCCCACCCCCGCCCCCTGTGCTTGCAGCCAGACTAATCCCCACCCCAACCCCAGGAAGGAGACTAGAAAAGTCTTCTCTGGGGAACCTGACCAGCCTCACAAGTTACTGACAGATTACATCCATGAAACAAGAACACTTGGGGAACAAGAAAAGGTTCTTAGAAATTAAAAGCATAATAGTAGAAAGAAAAACTTAACTGGGAATGAAGAGGAGGTATTCAAAGGAGAAATTCAAGAAAATTTCCCCAAACTACAGGGCTTGGCTTTCCGGATAAAAAGGCCCCACCTGGTGCCAGCACCATGGATGAAAACAGGCCCCAGACCAACACGCCATCGTGAAGGCATCCATGATCGGGCACAAAGGAGATCCCACAAGTTTCTAACAAGGAACAAGCAATTTAAGAAGGTCACATACAGAAAGGATTAGGAATCAGAAAGGCTTTCAACAAAGGCAGCAGAGCAATGTTTCCAAAACTTGGAAGGAAACTGAGTTCCAGTCTATAATTTTATAACTATCGATTAGGTATGAGGGTGGATTAAGGACATTTTAAGACAAGTAAGGCCTCAAAAACTTCATGTACTATGAAAGCTACTAGAAGAGGTGCTCTACCTCCCCCCAAAAGAGGAACAGTAAACAAAGATACCGAATCTAGGATACGAGGAGTCTGAACTAAGTGACATGTGAGGGCGATGCCTGGATGAGGGTAAGGGGCGATCTCCAGGTGATCTCCAGGAGAACAGCTGTGCACCAGGCCATGCGGCCCATCAGCCCAAACACCAGGTATGTTTGAACTGGACTAAGTGCAGGCTTAGATAACCAGGAAGGGCTGGTATGTATATATAAATACTGACTGCTGACCTGCCAGAATCGTGCTATACGTGCCTCATGAGCACAGGGGAGGGGGCGGGAAAGGTGCATATGTGTGGCGGGGTGGCAGAAGGGCGCCAGATCCTCACCGTCCACTGTAGGAAATGACCGGATAATGCACTTTGTGCCTGTCACTTAGAGATAAGGAGGCAGACACTAGAAAGAGCAGCAGAAGGAGTCACAAGCTGTTGCTTTTGGGTCGGGGGAATGGGAGCCCTATGGGAAAGGCCTGCTGTTTGTAACCAGCCACACTGAATTTTTGGTACTTGGCCTGTTTGGGAAGCTCCGTTAACTTGTAACACGGGCAGGAAAACCTTGGCTCTCCTGAGTTCTTCAGGTAACTGAGTTTGCAGAGGAGACTAGACTTTATCACACAAATTATAAGAACTTTTAACGGAAACCTTTCTAAACATACTTTATGGGCTGCTGAACTCTTTCTTGAAAATTGAAGAGTGTTCATTATGAACAATGTTTATTGTGAGGACCTGAAGTTGCGGCTGCGCACACAGAGGTGGGCAGGATACAGGCCAGCAATGGTGGCACTGGAACTTGCTTTCTTGGAACACTTCCCAATTTTGACTTTTGGGGTGGATCCCTTCCCCAAAATGGCCTAGTGATGCTTTTCTGTAACTTTCTAGGGCAGAGCTTAAGGACTTTTGTACCAATGACATCTCTGGTAGTTCACTAACACCACAGACCCCTTCTCAGAATGGTTTTTATTTTATTTATTTATTTAAAATCCTCACCTGGGGATATTTTTTCCATTGCTTCTCAAAGAGAGTGGAAGGGGGAAAAGTCAATGTGAGAGAGGCACATCAATTGGTTGCCTCCCCGCACTCACCCTGACTGGGCCTGGGCCGGGGCTGGGGATCGAGCCTGCAACCAAGGTATATGCCCTCGGCCAGAATCGAACCCGGGACCCTTCAGTGCACAGGATGACACTAATCACTGAGCCAAACCGGCTAGGGCTCAGAATGTTTTTAAATGGGTAAAATAAAACACACAGGATTATAACGGGTTAGGAAGCCCTCTTCTGTCCATTGACAGGTGACTGAATAAAAAAGATGTAGATGCTGGTTCGAAAGAATATATGCAACCTTATGTTCACTGCAGCGTTACTTACAATAGAGAAGATATGGAAGCAACCCAAGCGTCCATCGATAGAGGAGTGGATAAAAAAGCAGTGGAACATACAGACAATGGAATCTTCCTCAGCCATAAAAAGGAATGGAATCTTACCATTTGCGACAGCACGGATGGACCTAGGGGGTATTATGCTAAGTGAAGTAACTACACAGAAAGTCAAATACCATATAATTTCACTTATATGTGGAATCTTAAAAAAAAAATAAACGCATAAAAACAAAAGAGAAACAGGCTCATGGATACAGAGAACAAACCAATGATTGCCAAATGGGAGGGCGGCTGGGGGGCTGGGCGAAAAAGGTGACGGGATTGAGACGTACAAATTGGCGGTTACCAAATAGTCACGGGGATGTAAAGTGCAGCAGAGGGAACACAGTCAGTAGTATTGTAATAACTATGGATGGGGCCGGGGGGCAGGAGACTTATTGGGGCGGGGATCGTTTGTAAGTTATATAAATGTTTAACCACTCTGCCGTATGCCTGAAATCAATACTGAATGTCAACTGGAACTGAACTAAGTAAATGCATACACACATACATACTGAGTATCAAAGAGCAAGAAGAGCTGTTCTTCGGGCAGGCCCCTCCCTACTGTGCGACGCGGGTCTCAGGGACCGACGGTGCTGCCTTATTTGCCTCTTAGCACAAGGAAGGCCCGGCAGAGAGTTCACTACACGGTGAATGACGTTCAATAGAGAAAGCTCAGTGAATGGAATCCAAGCGCCACACTGCTAGGTGCTTGCAGAAGGAGAAATGCAGTTCGCACAAAACGAACTTCCCAAGAAAACGGATTCTTCTTATTGCAAACACTTCATTTGATAATTTGCTAAATGTGGCATGTCAACTTTTGCTAGTAATTTCAGTTTTTATATAGTAAAATCCAGTTTATTGAGAACGGATACAGGGAACCAGGTATTTTGGTTACCTCAATGAAAAGATAATAAAGGATTGTTGGCTACTTTTTAAACTGTTACTATAACAGCATATGTTAATAGCAAAATTATATTCTATATAGTCTCTTTTATGAATCAGAGAGTATTCCATCATTATGAACCTCCCCCCCCAATGTGGTACGGTGGAAATTTCTAGTTAGAACTTTTTGACTAATTGGATTTCTGTATAAAATGAAATTATTAGTGTCAAGTCTAAAAGCATAATTTTGGATTAATGGGGAAAGGAGCTAAAAAATGAAACATGAGAAAAACATAACAGGAGACAGGTATTTGCTGGAAGTTGGAGTTGAAATTGTTGATGATTTTATCCTTGAGACACAAAAAAGCTGGACACTGGCCAACTGAGTGGAGAAGCCCAGAAGGATGCTTGTGACCTGGGGTGGAGCTTGTGAGGGAGGGTCCTCGCTAACCCACCCAAGATGCAGCTGCTGGTGTCCACATCAGCAACGCGCTTCCAGCACCGAGCTGCTGATACCAGCCCTCCAGGTGCGACTTTATATATCTGTGCCAGAGAGTAAGCTTGAGAACAACACGCATAGCAAAATCCAATTTCTTAATCCTGTAGCCCCTCGAATGCTACATACGAATCTCTATCTGGATATAAAGATGCTGGAGGATGCCCCCTAAACTACTGCAGTAACCCAGGGGGAGGAAGTGGGAGCGGGGCAAGGGGTGTACACTTCTCTACTGTTGGAATCTTCTACCACAAAAATACATTCAGAGCCCTGGCCAGTTTTGCTCGGTGGTTAGAGCGCTGGCCCTCAGACTGAAGGGTCCTGAGTTCGATTCCATTCAAGGGCATGTACCTTGGTTGTGTGCGGGAGGCAATCAATTGATGTGTCTCTCTCGCATCGATGTTTCTCTCTCTCTCCCCACCCCTCCCTTCCACTCTGTCTGAAAAGCAATGGAAAAAATATCATCCAGTGAGGATAAAAAAAAACATTCGTGTAGCACTTGTAACTGAAAAAAAAGTTAAATGCATCTCACTCTTCTTGGACGAAAAAAACCAATAAAATTATTCGGTGCAAGTTCTTAAAGAACCAGAGCACATCATCCGCTGTTGCCTCAGAGTCAACCCATTAAAGCTGTTCTCCATGAAACAAAAATAAAACAAAATTAAAATGGTCGCTCCATTAATGGTGACACTTAAAACAACAAGAAAGAAGCCACCTTTCTTATGTCCTGGCAGACAAAACTTCAACAGCAAAATGTTATTAAATCAAGTTAGTATTATCACCAAAAAATATGCTCTATTTCCCATTATTTATGAAGCCCTATACCCTTTTCTTTCTTACCAATTACATTCCCTATCATTTCCAAAATATACAAACTGTTTTCAATCAACAGATTTCTTTATTACAGAGTGCAGCATGCTTGTTACTGCCTCTTTTCTATATTGAATCCTTGATTGGACAAGCATTTTGAATTTAACACGGACCATGATTGCACATATCAAACAAATTAAAGCTGCCAATCTCTTTTTGGAGACCATCCTTTATATATACTACCACCGAGGAGCACCCTAAGTGTATTTGCTTAGCAAAAATGGGGCAGGAGTGAAGAAATGATTGCTGTCAGGCTTTGCCATGGTATCTAGCTGCTCTTACATTCACTCTGATTACTGCTGTCCTGCTTAAGATGTATTCTGTAGCTGTGATGTCAAAACCATCCGAGTAGCTTTTATAACATTAAGCATTCTTCATAATCTTAAAAAAGGACTTGATAAACCTGAAGGGTGAAAAAACACAACAGACTGGAGAGGAGGGCAAGAAGGCCCACTTGGAGTTCTCCAATAAACTTGCTTTTGGGTGATGGGGGTGGGGTGGCAACAGCGGTATTTTTCCTGTTTCCCCCTTGAGAACATGTGAATATATCCCAGAGCAGTTGCCTGCTGAGGAATGTGGAGAGATTTTCCATTAAGTGGCACTGGAAAGAAACTATATATATTAACATATCTTTATTGATTTCAGAGAGAGGAAGAGAGAGGGAAAGAGAGAGAAACATCAATGATGAGAGTCACTGATCGGCTGCCTCCTGCACGCCCCCTGCTGGGGATCGAGCCCACAACCGGGGCATGTGCCCTGACCAGGAATCAAACCTTGATCTCCTGGATCCTAGGTCGATGCTCAACCGCTGAGCCACGCCCGGCCGGGCAGAAAGTATATTTTAATAATAGGAAAAGTTAGTACTCAAGGTTTAAAGACCAGTAAGTCAAACTGAAATGTTTTCAAAAACTTAAAGAAAAATAAAATCCTGTAGTTAAAGCACAGATACTCATTTTTCAAATGAGAACTACGTGGAATAAATACAACAGTAAATTCTAGAACATTACCTAAATTGTTAAGACAAATGTCAGTTAGACATCACTAAATATCGGGCATTTGCCATCTTACAAGCTATGTGAGATAGTTTCAGAAGCCTTCCTTATTTGAACTGTCAACTAGAGGTGAGAGTGCTGAGGAAAGAGGCCTCTTCTCTGATACCCTGGTTTCTCCTATGAGCCAGGGACTCTTTAGGAGAGGGTTCCAGATTCAACTTTGGAAACTACGAAAAAAGTTGCAAACATACAGGGTGGTCAGGAGAAAAGTGGAATCAGGCTTCTTGCTATTTTTAACAAATGGGTTTAGTTGGTGGCTCACCTTTCTTATCCCCCAAATTGTGAAAGTCAAGGCACCAATTTCCACAATATAGTTAAACTTTTGCAAACTCAGCAAAAGAACCTGGCCTCCTGACTTGCCAAGAAGCAGACAGGAGGGAGTAACGGTGCTGAGGTCAGGCGGCTTTATCAATTTTATTCATTCACTTGTCAGCCACGCAGCGAGCACCCGTCAGACACGGTGGGCTCAGCGCTTAGTAATACAGGGTGCGAACGACAGAAGCCAGCCCTAGCTCCAAGGACCTCACAGTTCAGTGGGAGAGAGGTGCATGGGAAAAAGCAGATGTGGCTAAATCTCCCAAGTGCTACGCGAGGATGGGGCAAGGCCGGAGGAAGCTTCCACGGAAGGAGCCACGTTTAAGCCGGGAAAGCATGAATAGAGCTGGAGTGAGAGTCTGAAGAGAGTCAGAAGTTTAAAAAAACCATTGATCTTCCATTTTCCAAGCTTGCCTTGATATCAGCGTCTGTTAGTGTTTTCCAATGATGAGCAGGCTTTTAGTTTATGCGCGCTTGAATACAATTCTAGTACAAACCGCTTCTGCGCACAGTAAACACTGACAGCAAAGTGTCTGATACCCAGGCAGACCGGTTGATGGGGGCACATGCTCTGTATTGAGAATTTTAAGGACCTAAACCCTTCCTTCCCTAGAGCAATGTGATTGGAGGACACATTACCAGGTTAACTGGGTTCATTCAATGGTTCCAACTGAGTCACTGATGGCCTCATCAGTGATTTTTTTGGGGGGTGAAGGGCTAATTGATGTTTCCAGCATCGGCCTGGCAATCTCCCTGAGGCTCAGTAACTGCAATAGGTGAAATGCAAGAATGCCTCGTGGAAGCAGTGTCAGGAGCAAACTGAGATCTAATGCCTGCAAAGGGCAAGGGCATTTGCTTTTGGGTGGCCACAATGTTATGCTCTTTTATTGGTGTATTAACTGCCTAGGGTATTGAGACTTTAAACCACAGCCTTTTCCCCTGGAAGCTGGGAGGAACTGCTCAGAATTACCCAAGGTGAACGTGATGGAATAAAGTGCCTTTCGAAATGCACAGTATTAATACTGCTCATAAATTAAAGTTACAGATTTCATAATACCACGTTGTGAAAACTTACCTGGTGTCAACTACCTAATTTCAACACCTCTTGTGTGCCTACTATATGCAAGGCAGTAAGTAAAAAAGACATACAAATGCCAGGATGACATTTCATATAGTTCAAGAATTCTAGGATATATATAAGAATATCAGAATTTGCCCTGGCCAGTTTGGCTCAGTGGTCAGAGTGTCGGCCGCAGACTCAAGGGTCCCGGGTTTGAGTCTAGCCAAGGGCACGTACCTCGATTGCAGGCTCGATCCCCGGCCCCAGGCGGGACACGTGCGGGAGGCAACTAATCGATGTCTCTCTCTTACATTGATGTTTCTCTCTCTCTCTCTCTCTCTCTCTCTCTCTCTCTCCCCCCCCCCCCTTCCACTCTCTCTGAAAAGCAATGGAAAAAATATCCTTGGGTGAGGGAAAAAAAAAGAAATATCAGAATAGTTCTTCAGTTGTTTGTTATTAAAATACTTTTCAATTTGAGCCCTAATAACTACAATTGACTTCATGAGCTTCTTGGTATACTCAAGTCTTTACATATAGTCAACTTATTCACAAGTATAAAGTGGCATATAATCTTGGGGCAGGATTAATCATCACAAGACATTCAGAAGCTGAAGGTCTGTCTGTGAACTGGTGTGGTGGATCTTCAGTATAATCCGGCTCCAAGGTGTGCTCTGTCTAGCTAATGGTGTTCACATTTTTGAAAATCTGAAGGGGCCTGAGCTCACAACCCCTGCATTAGAACATAACGCAAAAAGAACTTGCTTCGTGAGCACCCAGGGCACGTGCCCTGACCGGGAATCGAACAGGCAACCCTCTTGGTGCTTAGGATGAAGCTCAACCACTGAGCAACACTGGCTGGGCAACTTCTAACATAATTATACCCATCTGAGAAGCAAGTTTTGAATAGATAACCTCTCCACAGTAGTAATAAATGCAAAGGCTAAGCATACATGAACTGCTATATTTACTGCAGGGGTGGGGAATCTTTTTTTTTGCCAAGGGCCATTTAGATATTTATAACATCATTCTTGGGCCATACAAAATTATCAACTTAAAAATTAGCCTGCTATATTTGGTCAAACACTTAATTAACTCACCCCCAATGTGATGGCTGGAACTGCTTCTCTTTGGTGAGGCCTTGGCAGAGTCAGACCAAATGATTTCGCGGGCTGTATAAGGCCCGTGGGCCGGACGTTCCCCACTCTGGATTTATAGCATATTAACTAGAGATGGAATAGTGAAGGTCTGGAGAGTATGGCCTCTGAGTCCCACAGACCTGGGTTGAAGATCTGAACATGCCTCAGTTTCCTCTCCTCTTAATAACAATACTGTATTATATATTTGAAAGTTACTAAGAGAGTGGATCTTAAAAGTTCTCATCACAAGAAAAAAAGTGCAACCACATGAGGTGATGGATGTTAACTAAACTTATTGTGGTAATCATGTCTCAATATATATATTAAATCATTAATTTGCATACTTTAAGCTTACACAATGTTATGTGTCAATTATATCTCAATAAAACTGTAGAAATCGTAGTACACAGCTCAGAGTTTTGTTTTTGGTAAGGCCAAAGGAAATGTACATTAAGTACTTACTGTGATGCTTAGTGTATAGTAAATACTCAATAAAATATTAGCTATGATTATTACCTATTCATTCCGAACATATTTATAATAAAGATTCGAGCTGTTCTGTAATCAAAAGAAATGTGCTCAAGTTAATATGATATCTGTTTAATGATTTATAATCATAATCATTATTGTGCTATATTATAATTAGGTACATATGGTAAACTGTTGGTGTAATTGATTGTAATTAGTACACAGGTAAACAAATTTTTTACCGTTTCTCTCTTCTTTGTTCTTGATCTAACGTGCGATCAATATTTCTATCAACTGTTTCCCCTCATTTACTAGCTGTGTGACTTTGGTCACATCATCTATCCTCTATAACATTTCCTTTTTCTCTCTGTGAAATGGTAATAACAAGACCCATTTTGTAGTTAAGATTAAACATAGTAAAATACAGTAAAGTACAAAAAGTAAATACAGTATATATAAAGATGTAGTTAAAATGTAAAGATAACATACATAGGGACAGAGCAGAGTGCCTGACACATAACTGATCAATAAATGACAGCTGTCAGTGGGTGGTCGCACTACAGTTTGTCACGACAAACCACATAATGCTCTTCCCCGATGGAACCTAATGGCCATATTCTCAGAAACTTTAAGTCTAGGAACAGGCCGAGAGGCATGAAGGTGGGAAAGACTTCAGGCAGTGGCTGCACACGGCCATGGAAGTACACTGCTGCCTGGGTGCCACCCAGACAGTCGAACTGCAATGGTCTGGGGCGTGGCCTGGGCACTGGGATTTTTTTCAAAGCTCCCAGATTAGGGCTAACTGGGCATTTGAGGAGGAGGAGCTCTGGGGACGGCCAGGAGGGGCCCTAGTGAGGACAGAGTGGCTTCTTATTTTGGGAGGAGAGGAAGTAGAGAGGAGGTCCCTTCTTACTCTCCCCCTCCCCGGGCACTAAGAGGAAATAAGTCAGGTGTGGTTTTAGGGCACTGGGGTGTGTGTGTGTGTGTGTGTGTGTGTGTGTGAGACTTTAGGAACAGGAAGGACGCATGCTCCAAACGTAACCCAGCACCTATTTTGCAGATGCCTGATATTCCTTCGACATAAAACAAAGTAAGTTAGTCTGACAATACAAATAACCTTGGAAAGAGCGATACAATGACATCACAAATGAAAATCTTTTTTACAAAGTGGACCCATAAGGGATACCACCCAAACAAGATGGGAAACAAGAGCAGAAATGGAAGTGAGCAAACCACACACTAACACTCCCGAGGTTACAGCTGCAGGATGGACTTAGAGGCAGAATCAGCTTATAAATCTTGGAGGTGGCCTGGATGCCGAAGGAGGAGCGAAGGGCCTACGGGATGATTTCTGGCTTGGGGGACAGAATAGGTGGAGAGTGCCACTGACTGGGAAAGGGAGGGCAAAAGAAACGGCTCGTGGGGAAAGAGGAATACGATGGCTTCTGTTTTGAATATGTTGATTTTTGAGAGATGATCCAGGGACATCTAAGTGGACCTATCCGGAAACCATTAGGTATGTGAGTCTACAGTGAGTCTGAAACAGGACCGGACTGGTGGGGACTCAGGTTTGGGAGTCCTGGTATGTAGGGCACCAGTGAGATCGCCCATGGAGAATGTGTAGAGAGGGTAGGGAATGGAGGGCAAACTGGAGAAAGCAATGTTTTCAGTACCCTCCTCTCCTCGCCAATTATAAAAGTAACACACTGCCTGGCAGGAAAACGAGAGCTAACATTTCAATGCATTTCCTGCCAGCCTTTTTCTAAACTCACGTTCCAGAATGTATGTGTGTGTTGCTGTAGGAGAGGGTGTACCGACTGCACAGATCTGAAACCTGTTTTTCTTAATCCATACTGTAGCATTTCCTTGTATAAAAGTGAGTTTTAATGCTTACATAATATTCTATGATACAGAGGAGACACAAATTTTCAAATTATAACAGAGATTAACTTCTCTATACATTAAGTGTGGTCTACATTTTTGATTATGTTAAGAGGAAATAATTTTAAGAGTGGAAAACACTCAGGATGGGGGGGCAGTCAATGGTAAAATAAAGAATGAAAAGATTCCACTGGGTTTGGTAACTAGGACGTCACTGGGGGCCCTGGTGTGAGCACTAGAGTGGTTGAGGAACTAACTAAAAGCGAGGGAAGTGAAGAGCCTATAAACTGTTCTCTTGTTAGAATCTTAGAAGTCAAGAAGCGGAGGCAGGGAGTTAACTAACTAGAGGGGATTATAAGATTAAGAAAAAGCTTCCTAAGTTTTTTGTTTTTTTTTTAAAGGTCAAGCCTATGTCTCTGGAACGTCTGTATCTGTTCCATCCCCTTGTAAAGATCACCTCAAATCTCACCTCTTCCATGAAATCTTTCCCACCTAACTCCTACTCTACCTAGTCTCTTATAATTGGATTTGAAATGTACACCTTTATATCTAGAACCTAACAATATACTGCTTAGGGTAGTGGTTCTCAACTGGGGCCTTTGGAAACATTTTTGGTTGTCACAACTGGAAGTGGGGATGAGTGGTGCTCCTGGCATCTAGTGGGTAGAGGCCAGGGATGCTGCTAAGCCTCCTACATGCACAGGACAGCCTCACAACAAACAATGTCAACCCTGCTGAAGTTGAGAAACCCTGGCTTAGAGGTACCCCTCCACTGTTTGGAATTCAAGTTACCACTCTCCAACTTTAACGCCTTCTACCTGTTCTCCCTGCTCCCTGTCTTGTCCCCCTACAACACGTTGTCCATAAAGCACAGTGAATTTTTTCTTAAATCCACTGAGAATGTTTTTATTGGTTTTTAGAGAGGAAGGGGGAGAAAGGGAGGGAGGGAAGGAAAGAAACATCGATGTGAGACAGAAACATGGATCAGTTCCCTCCTGTACACGCCCCACTAGGAAATGAACCCGCCACCTAGGTATGTGCCCTTACTGGGAACTGAACCTGCGAGCTTTTGGCGCACGGATAACGCTTCAACCAACTGAGCCACCTGGCCAGGGCCAGATGACTTTATAAAAAAGTTTAGATCATGCCATGTCCCCTTTTGCTTAAAATCTTCAGCTTCTGACCCCCATTTCCTACAGGTAATGGCTCTCCTGAAAGTGGTGTGACTCCTTGATATCTCTGTTATACCTTTGCTGTATATCTGTGAGCATAAACAATACATATATATTGTTCTACTGTTGTCTATAAAATTCATCGAAATCATTTCATATGCACGGTCTCTGTGCAGCTTGCTTACCTGGGGGACTGCTGTAACTAAGGCCAAGACACTCGTCCCGCAAGTCTCCTTGAGGGCGGTGTGGGAGGGCCCCTAGGGCACACACGGAAAAGGGGAATTGCTGGGTCGCGTTTGCACTTCAACTTGACTAGAGATTGTCAAATGCCTTAAATCAATTCACTTCCATCAGCAAACAGAAGAGAGTTCTCATGTCTTCACAGAGTATCCCCCAGTGTTTATTAAACACAATAAAATGAAATGAAAAATTGAGCAGATGTTTAAAAATCAGAGAATTTGCCCAGCTGGGCGTGGCTCAGCGGTTGAGCATCCACCTGGGATGCAGGCGATCGCGGTTCGATTCCCGGTCAGGGCACAGGCCCGGGTTTTGGGCTCCATCCCCAGCAGGGGGCCTGCAGGGGGCCTGCAGGAGGCAGCCGGTCAATGGCTCTCTCATCATTGATGCTTCCATCTCTCTCTCCCTTCCTCTCTCTGAAATCAATAAAGATATATTTAAAAAAAAAAATCAGAGAATTTCACAGAAATGTCCATGTTTCTGGCTCCTCTTGAAAAATCAGAACGTCTGGCAAACAGAGCCATGAATAAAAACACGTATTCTTTGCCATGGTCCCTGCCACTCCTATTTCTCCTGCATCCAGTCTGCTCCATCAGCCTTCCTGCGTAGGCCCTAAAGATACACGAGTCTGCGATGCCTGCGTTAGGCGGCCATGCACACTATTAAAACGCTGAACCACCCCAGCTGACGCCTTCGTGTGGCAGGCTGGTGTCCAGGAGTCCCGCGGTCTGAGGGCTGGTGCCACTCGCAGGGGAAGCGATGATGTGCATACGGGCCCCACCCATCCCCTCCCAACCCCAAGCTGGGCCCTCACCAGCTCCCTTCCCTCTCTCCAACCCCATGGTTACTGTGAACCCTGAGTCATGGCTGCTGCTTGCTTCTCCCCTCCTTTCCTCCTTTCCTGCCTCCATTCTGAGTCCCCTCTTGAGTCTCCCGTACTTTCTTGAACATTTCCAGGCAAACCAGGACTCTGGGCTCGAGAGCCGCTTGTCTGCTTCTGCACAGGGACCTTTTCACGCGGCTCTCTGCTGTTTCATGCGGTGGGCCACCGCGCCAGTTAGAGCGTTCGGTCAGGATCACAGCGACGCTTATTTTCCCTCTCACAGCGGCTAAGCACCTAAGAGGTGCTCAACAAAAATGTTGCAAGTTAGTTCAGGAGACAGTAGGGACTTGAATTTCTATTATCTATTTACTAACCAAAGGTAAAAGAAAAGGAATATTAAAGTTCTATTCAGGCATCTCCCAAACGATGTCCTACAACCAGATAAATATGGAAAGAGTTGGCTTAAAGCAAAATGAAATAGATTTCTATATGGAAGGACATCTCTGAGCCTTAAGTATGCCAACATACACTGAAAACAACAAAGGGGTGAGGGATAGAGAATGTAGAAGTTTCTAAACCTCCTTGGTCAGGGAATCCAGGAACACTAGTGAAATTAGAACTACACAGCTGCAGACTGGGAACACTGTCCTTTTTAAAACCACCCTTCAATTTTTATTTCTTTCCCTGCACTAGTCTAGAAATTCTATTTTGTTTCTAACAATGGCACTACTTTCTTAGGAAATCTTGTGTTATACTTAAAAAGGTTTTATGTTTTACAATAGCCAAGACATGAAAACAACCTAAGTGTGTATCAACAGCTGAATGGGTACAGAAGATGTGATGTATATATCATTCGGCCACGAGAAGGAAGGGAATCCTGTTATGTGGGACAGCAGGGGTGGGCCTTCAGGGCATTTTGGTAAATGAGATAAGCCAGGCGGAGAAAGACAAATACTGACCACATGGTATCACTTACAGGTGGAATCTAAAAAAAGTCAAACTCACAGGAACAAAGTAGAAAAGTGGTTGCCGGGGCTGAGGGAAATAGGGAGAGGTTGGTAAAAGGGCACAGTCAGCTATAAGATGAGTAAGGTCTGAGGGGCTGATGTACACCATGGTGACTAGAGTTGATAACACTGTATTACATAATTAAAATTCACTAAGAGGGTAGAACTTAAATGGTCTCACCAAAAACAAACAAAACAAAACACACAAAAAACAAGAAAAAAAAGGAAACAAAAAGATAAATACATGAGGTGAAAAAAAGTTTTTAAAACTAATTCCTCCAATAGGGGTTAGTAGAATATTTGTTTAATTCCCCCCCCCCCACTGAGGAATTTCAATAATAAAGCTTTTTAAAATGGTTTAGGTGCCTTTTGTTACTGAAAGCTGGGGGAAAAAAATCACAAATTGATTGATCAAAGCCAACAAAAACAAATCTACACATCTCTGAACGAATCCTAAACTGCACGTAGCATCAGATGAAAATGAACAGGTATCTACCATCAGGAACAAAATAAAGGCAACTCTGCAGCCGAGTTCCCGGAAAGCACGTACCAGCTCTTTCTTCCGGAGCCCAGCGCTAACCCCGATGTGGGACCAAGTGAGGGACAACGGGGACTGCCTAGTGCCAGCTGTGTTCCCGAGTCGCTGACAGGTTAAAGCCATTTCACATCATGAAACCTGTGCAGTGGACAAAGGCTGGTGCCCGACTGTCCTCTTCTCGAGGGCAGAGCCTGCGTCCTAATCATGCTCTCGGGGCCTGTCACACAGAAGGCACAGAGTAAACGAAGGTAGTGGGAGTCACCGAGAGAGAAAAGAGCGAGCTCAGGAATGTTCTCGCTCTTAGGAAACTGGAAAAGCCCCGACAGCCTCGCGGGAACTAAGGCTCAAGGAGCCGAGCAAGTGCCGTTGCCCCTTCGCCCGGGCCAGCCGCGCTCATTTAACCCCGGCGACAGGGGCGCCGTACCGGCACTTTCCGGATTTGAGGATGACAGCTACTCCGTGACTTACTGCGGTCTGCTGACCAACGACGAGTGCGACAGCGCCACCGAGTGTGACAGGCGACCGTCTTACAGATGAGACTTCTGATGGCGCCATCTTTGCCACGGGGACAAATCAGGCTGGGGCACACCTACCACAAATCAGATATCTAACGCTAACAAATTATGCACCCATTACAGATGACCTTTGGAGTTGCTCAAGGTACGGGCACAATCACGCATTAAAAAAAGCCGCCTTTCACTGTCATGTGTGAATGTATGAAATTAAATGAGGCTTGCAATGTAATCAGTGTGGTTGGCTGCTTTAATATATTCCATTTCAATTTCAAATCACCACAAGCCAAAAGTGACGAATCTAATTTGATCAGTTGTTCACAAAAACACAGAAAAGCAAATGTGGATCTAGCAGCGCAGCCAGATTTTTAAAGGAATTAATATGTTCTACTAGCACCAGAAGTCCTGAATGTATTTTTTTAAAAAGAGTAATTGAAAACAAACCCAAACACAATTCTTTCCTCACCAAGAAATTCAATCTTCACACTCAGATGTTTAAAAGATATAACATTTAGCCCTGGCCTGTTTGGCTCAGTGGTTAGCGCACTGGCGCACAGACTGAAGGGTCCCGGGTTCGATTCCAGCCAAGGGCGCGTACCTGGGTTGCAGGCTCAATCCCCGGGCCCCGTTGGGGCACGTGCGGGAGGCAACCAATGGATGTTTCTCTCTCACATTGATGCTTCTCTCTCACATCGATGCTTCTCTCTCACATCGATGCTTCTCTCTCACATCGATGTTTCTCTCTCCCTGCCCCCCTCCCTTTCGATCTCTCTGAAAAGCAATGGAAAAAATATCCTTGGGTGAAGATTAAAAATATATATATATATAATATTTAAGTAAAAAGTATATTTAATTTTTTTAAAAAAGCCAATAACATATTTCAAATGAAACAAAAGAAAATGAAAATCAAAAGGTCTTATTTCTGATACTTAGAAATAACAGGGCACTTGGAACCAATGCAGAAGGTTCACCAGCACTGATTATTACTATCCAGTGAGAATTTGTATGTGAACACAATTCTTTACTTTTTTTAAACCTCACCTGAGGATATGCTTTTATTGAATTGAGGGAGGGAGTAGGAGGGGGAGAGAGCGAGTGAGCAAGAGAGAAACATCAATATGAGAGAGAGCATCGATCGGTTGTCTCCCGTACATGCCCCGACTGGGGATCAAACCTGCAACCAGGTATGTGCTCTGATAGGGAACTGAACTTGCAACCTTTTTGCTCCAAGCAACTGAGCCACCCGGTCAGAGCTGAACACAATTCCTGATCTCCATCCCTATCATAAGCATGGGGCAACACAATTTACGAGTGAGGCTGGGGGTCTCGGTCACCTTTTAAAGTTGTGGTGCTCTTTAGAATCTCCCTAATACACATTTAGGGCCTGAGTGTGTCATTTTTAGAAGAAAAACATGGGGTGTTTCCAGGAGTTGGACACTTGGTAGAGGGGGGACTTCCAAAAGGCTCGCACAGTGTAAATATATACAATCTAGTGTTACTCACTGAACAGTAGTCGGAGTTTTGTCATAAATCAGATCACGCCACTCCTCTACTTAAAAGCCCAGAAGAGCTTCCCACTGTCTTTAGGCTAATACGCACAACCCTCTCGGAAGCCCTTCTTTTGCGATCTAGCCCCTGCCTATCTCTCCAGCATCATCTCATGTTACCTCCCCTTCACTGGCTGCCCCCTTACGGCTGCAAGACGCTTCATCCTCAGGCTCCTTCCCATTGCTCATGGTCTAGAATATCCTGCCTGCAGACTTTCCCATGGCTGTTTTCTTCTTGACATTCAGGTCTCAGTTCAAAAGCCACCTTCTTGCCCAGTTGGTGTAGCTCAGTGGTTGAGTGTAGGCCCATGAACCAAGAGGTCACCATATCGATTCCCAGTCAGGGCACGTGCCTGGGTTGTGGGCTCGATCCCCAGTAAGGGACGTGCAGGAGGCAGCCGACTGGTGCTTCTCTACCATCGATGTTTCTCTCTCTCCCTCTAAAATCAATAATAAAAACACATTTTTAAAAAGCTGCCTTCTTACTAAGAACTTCCTGACCACTTCCATCAACCCTTCCTCCATTTCATTATCCCCATGGGGTAGCTATTGTCTGAAAATATCTTGCTTGTCTCTCTCCTCCTGTAGAACGTGCCATGAAAACAGACACCTCGGGTAGGCCTGGTGCATTGGTAGGCCATCAGTAAATATTTGTTAAATTAAAAACGAACTCATCAATAAAATACAGGACAATAATATAGATTATGAGAGGCACTGCAGTGATGTAGATGTTTAAGGATTTCTTTTTTTAATAGCTAGGAAGTATGCCAGAGAGGAAGGGCAGGCTGGGGGTGTAGGGTTCAAGTCTTTGCAGTCTTTTGGCCCTAGGTTTCAATTACGGGTCTGCACTAGATTTGGATTACTATCTCAGAAAATAACTTAAGCTGACCTCAGTTTCATATCTGTAAAAGGAGAAATCTTATCTATTTAGCAGATTATTGCAGAGTAGCATTACCACATGTAAAGAGCTGAATAGTTCGATAGGGATTTAAAATTTTTATTTTTTATTTATCTGACATCACCAACTACTACTGACAAGTTCTCTTTAAATAAAAATGGCAAACAGCAAAAATATGGATGAGTGTGAATACACCAACAGGCATTATATATCTGTGGAAATTAGGAAATTACAATTATAAATGGACGGAGATACAAATGGTACAATTTCTAGTTTCAAACCAAGTGATGGTTGATGTCTCTATTAAAATGTAATATATCCCATTTCTTTTTCAAGACAAAGATGCAGAGACAATAAACTATAAAAAAGCCATAGGGATTTATTTATGAATTTACATTCAGCCTAAAGAAGAAGTGACTATAGCAAAGGGCACTTACTAATTTAATTCTTCAGAGGTGCTCCAGCCCAATCACGTCACAACAAAGACATCCTGTAGCCTGGCCTCCATCGGAGCCCAACAAAAAGTCGCATTTTTCCTTTGGCTTTTTTCATTTGAGAAGGAACTGGTGGCTTGTTTATTGGGCAGTAAATGTATTCAATGACACTAACCTTTTAGGATAATGCAAATCTCAAAATAGGTCAAACACTTGAAGTGATAAGTGCTGATTGCATCATGGAGGTGCTATGCAACCAGCCTTCTTTGTGCCAGTAATTCTGAGGCTAAATAGATTTGGGGAATTAGCCGAGGAAGGAAGAACACTAGAGAAATACAAAAGAGTAGTAGCAAGGAGAAGGCTGTCGGAATAGAAAAGTACTAATTGAGAAATATAAGGGACAACAGCCAAAGTAGAGAAAGCAATTTGTATGAACAGGACTGGTCGCAACCTATTATATTAGGATGAATCACGTGAAGTTGCTATATTTTGTAGGTCAAATGTCAACCATTTTATATGGTTCAAACTAATACATTTGCCAAAGCGCTCAGGACTCGTTACAGCAAAATAAATGATATTCACTAACTCATGCATAAGTTTTGTAGACAAGTGTAAGCTCTGAGTGGTTTGTATTTGGAAACTTTTCACAGCAGTGTCTGCAGCGGTAACTGTTAGGTGCCAGACTCCACTGCGGGCAAAAACTGTTTCTGTTTTTATAGATTCAACTCCCAAATTTCTTCTAAGAGCCGTTAAGGTTTCAGAAGGCATGCTGTGTCCAGAGTAAGACGGGTACTGACATTTTAAAGCAGGAGTTTTGAAAGTGTTGAAATATTTCAAAGTCTGAATAAAGGCAAGATTCAGGAGGGCATCATGAAAAGTAAGACACAAACCTACTCCGTAATGACCAACATTTTAAGATGCTCAAGAGCACCATTATGGAGACATGGGAATGCATTTTTAAAATAACGGAAAGTGAAGACACTAAGGCACATAAATAAACCTGTCACTGTAGTGACAATGGACCAGTGAAGCGGGGCACAAGATGAAAAGGAGAAAAATTCAGGTAAACACTCCAGTATTGAAAAACAAATGGTGCGTTTGGATAGCTAATGTGATAATTTGCATTCCAGCATGTGGCATTCTAAGGCGGGGTGCTGCAGAGCCCTGCCGGCAGGTGACTGGTTAAGCTCGTTCGGTGCTATTGATGACATAAAGTAGCCTCATCTGCATTTATGGGGGCAGCAGGGTGTTTAAAGAAAGCGAATATAGTGATCCAATTGTTACTGAGCGAGAGCTTAACTTGCTCCTAACCACCAGTAAGTCTTTTTGTTAATTAATCATAATCAACACAAGGAAGTGTGGGAGGGGACAGCCAGAGTGAAGGGCTTAATTAAGCACTGGGCAAAGCAGGAGTTGACATTTGCATCTCAATGCTGGTTACAGGCTGACCAAACGGAGATGAAGCCCATTGACTAACTTTCTCCCATCAATCCTAGGATGCATCTCCTCTCCCATGTTTTAACATCTGTGAAATCAAGATGTGTCTTAAATAAATGTCATTTTGGATTTAATGATATATGCTAATCGATGGAGAAGTTAGCTAAATTGCCACCTTCTGAAAGTCACTCTGGTCCAATTCAAACCAGCTAACCATAGAGAATGTTCAGTTTCCTTCATTATTCTGTAACAGTCACTAGCAGCCTAGACCATAAGATGGACCAAGGAAGGAGAATGTCCTGGTCATCTACATGTTTCCGATGTCTAAACACACTGCGAAGGATGCTCTTTGTCTGGACTGGGGATTTTGGGAGGTTCTGTATATAAGACCCTTACCACAGGGACCTCTGACTTTGTTATAAAGAATGCTACTGTATATGATAAAAGTCTTTATGGAGGAAGATATATGCAGATACAGAGACTATTCAACATATCCTTTTTTAAAAAAATATGTTTTTATTGATTTTTAGAGAGAAATGGAGAGGGATAGAGAGATAGAAACATTGATGAGAGAGAAACATCATCAATCAGCTGCCTCCT
Organism: Miniopterus schreibersii; assembly: GCF_964146895.1. NCBI lineage: Eukaryota > Metazoa > Chordata > Mammalia > Chiroptera > Miniopteridae > Miniopterus > Miniopterus schreibersii. The sequence continues at coordinate 92,906,408 of NC_138104.1, forward strand.
GCACGCCCCCACTGGGGATTGGGTCCTGCATTCCCCCTACTGGGGATCAAGCCCATAACCCGGGCATGTACTCTGACCAGGAATCAACCAGTGACCTCTTGGTTCATGGGTCTACGCTCAACCACTGAACCACACCAGCCAGGCTCAACATACCTTGAACTCTTGGTGGAATAGATGCTAGCCAATGATTAAGAACTAAAAAAACCACACACACACAAAAAACACAACAAAAACTTTACAGAAACCATTTGGTGAATTTTATCAAAAAGAATAAAACTGTTGCCCAGCTGGCGTGGCTCAGCGGTTGAGCGTCGACCCAGGATCCAGGAGATCGCGGTTCGATTCCCGGTCAGGGCGCAGGCCCGGGTTGCGGGCTCCATCCCCAGTGGGGGGCATGCAGGAGGCAGCCAGTCAATGACTCTCATCATTGATGTTTCTCTCTCCCTCTCCCTTCCTCTCTCTGAAATCAATAAAGATATATTTAAAAAACAAACAAAAAACCACATGAACTTTAAATGCTTTAAGACAACAAATACCCAAATTTAGAAAATTATGTCCTCTTCAACCAAATGTCCAGAAACGTAGAAAAAATATTATTCTTGCATGATTTTATGCCCAAGTATTATTGTAATTAAATAAAATGTTTTTCCTTTTTCATTGCTACTCCACTGGAAAATTATTGGAACCCTGGGGGGAAACTATAATATTTTATATAAAAGCCACATGTTTCTACTGGTGAATGAGCTGAAATATTTTTTTAAATCCTAATTTGGAGAGCTTAATCCCAGAAAGCAAAGCAAATCTTTTCACTCTCCTAGTAATTTAAATGCTGTCCACTCAAAAGCCCATTAAATTTAAAATGTTTCTGTACTGTATATATGAAGCATACACAATTTTTATTATCCCAAGTGCAATTAACTATATTTTATTTTTATCATATACCCATCCAAAGAACTAGCAGTTGCAGCTGTTTTATACAGTTGATAATTCAAATATTGTTTCTAATACAAATATATGGTTTATCCTGCTTATTTATCACTCACTTGGTTCACTTCATAATCGTATTACAACCCCACTGTGTACTGAATGCCACTTACAGCTCAAACTACTCAAGATAAGCACTGTTACTTTCAAGAGAAGATTGGCAGTAATTAAAGGTCTTATTTAGTAGTTGTTGGTAACCAAGTCTTAAAAGAGATTAAAAAAAACAATAGAAAGTAGTATAGATATATCTAATTTGGCAATTGTATTTTATTAATGAGATCTATTTTGGATATACACTTTAACTGGGGTTAAAACAAAGATGCGCTAAACTTATCAATGTGATGAAACAAAATGACATGAGAGTGTTTTATAATTCAATGAGAAGCACTGAAACATCTGTAAACTACATGGCATAAAACAAAATCATACTAGACCACTAATAACAATAATGAAAACCACCATAGTACTTTACGCTTAGAGGCCTTTCAGAGGAACTTTGGAGTGCTTTTTAAACACATTAGTTTTCTGTTTTTCAACAAACAAGGCAACTAAATCCAGGAGTAGTAATGGTTTGCCCATGCCACCAAGTGAGTCAGCGGCAAAGCGGGAGTAGATTTTTCTAACTTGCTCCGTCTCCTGCGATTATATCGCACAGTGAGTACTCTGCTGGAGTGAGTCTTGCAGGTTACACCCAAGACATAGGTACCTCCAGATTTCATGTGGGCTTACTATTTTTCTCTCCCTGCCCCAGCCTATTAGTAATAGTAGTGTTTACAAACCTACACTGCCATCAGCGTGTGTGCCTGCATGCTGCTCAAGTGAAGGTCCCTTGGGGAGTCAAGAGAAGAGCCTTCTCTGAGCCTCTCAGCAGCCCCTCCCCTCCCACCCTCAGATAGCTCTCTGGAGATGGCCTCCAGACATTCTGAGATCTCATAAAGGCTAGTAAACCTAATAAGAAAGTTGGAGTGCTGGGAGAAATTCAAAGATAGCAGTCATTAAAGAGCAAGAACTGTGGATCACTAGGAAAACCCACCAGCAAAACGGCCAACTCTTATCATACCATGTACATAGGTTCTGGAGGGCAAGGCATGGGCCTGGGCAGGGACAGGCCTTATTCGAAGCAAACTTTTAGACTTTTTAAAAAACTATAGGTTTTTATTGATTTCAGAGAGAGGAAGGGAGAGATAGAAACATCAATGATGTTATTAATTGGCTGCCTCCTGCATGCTTCCTATTGGGGATCGAGCTCGAAACCCAGGTATCTGCCCTGACTGGGAATCGAACCATGACCTCCCGATTCATAGGTTGACACTCAACTACTGAGTCATGCCAGCTGGGCAAAACTTTTAGACTTTTAAATGCATTCCACTAACATAGTAGGGCATCAGTTTTATTTCTATAACCTAAGGGTTTGAACAAAGAAATGTCTAGTCTGCAAGTTATGCCATCTTCTGGAGATGCATGATATCACAGCCCAACTCTATTAGGAATTGCCAGAAAGTAGGTAAATTAAGGTGGGAAATTAAGTTCATGTGGAGTGAGGAGGTGGCATGGGCTAAATCTTTTTTTTTTTTTTTAATATATCTTTATTGATTTCATAGAGAAGAAAGGAGAGGGGGAGAGAGAGAAACATCCATGATGAGAGAGTCATGGATCAACTGCCTCCTGCACACCCCCGACTGGGCATCGAGCCCACAACCCGGGCATGTGCCCTGACAGGGAATCAAACCCCGATCGCCTGCATCCTGGGTCGACGCTCAACCACTGAGCCACGCCCGGCTGGGCAATAAATCTTTGATGAATGTATGGATATACATGGATGAAAAAAAATTATCATATAATGGGAGAGTACGATAGGAAATAAAAGTAGTCTATAAAAACCACCAAGTATTATGTTTCTACTATAAAGTATTTTAGAAAACATTAATTTCCTGTACCATATACACGGTTCCTGTCATGAACATGATAGGAACCATCTGATGAACAACGTATCAAGCACGGCGTGTCCTGAAAGAGTCATGATGCATGCGGGGCAGTGCTCAAGAGCTGCAGGAGTTTGAGGGACGCAGAGATCGCTTCTAGCTGGGAGGCCTTAAGGATGAGCAGAATACCAACAGGGAGACTGGGTGGAGGTGGGTGATGCAGGAAAGGCAAATTCAGGAGCCGAGGGAGATAGCCAGCCCTGGTGGAGCCCCAGCCCACTCAGGGACCCATGGGGGGGGGTCTAATCTGTGGGTGCCACAGAGGTGCTGTCTCATTCCTTCTAGGCAAAAGGGGATGACCGGAAACCCAACCCTCAGAAACAAGGGTGATCGAAGACTCTTGTCCAGCTCCAAAATGCCAAAGCTGGGAAGTGGGGCCAGCCAAGCTATTTCTCCTGCCCGGGGACCCAAGGCAAGCCCAAACTACGGCCATGGCACCCAGAGGTACCCTTCCAGAGACTCTAGGATGCCCATCCTGTCCCAGAACCCTCGTGGGACGGGCAACAATAGGAAAGTGCAGAATGCTGCTCTACCAGGACCTACCCGGTTGGGTCCAGAGGTGAGTGGAAGTGGACAGAGGCGGGAACGGTCCCAGAGACCCAAACTGTGCAGGCGCCTAAAGGCCAGGGCTGGGTTGGCCTCGACCTCAACGCCTTCCCAGTTACCTGCCCAGGCTCCTCAAGGATTCCCGCCCTCCACGGTGGCCCTTCCCCACTTTCACGATGTAAGTTAACGGGGAAAATCACACGTGCTTTATAGCCGATTTTGTTGCAGTGCATTTACTTCACCTTCCGTCTCCCCATCACAAGCCAGGTTCTCCTCGCTCCTTCCCCCTTCGCCCTAGTCTCGGATGCGGTATCGGCCCCCACGGCGCCAGAAACGGTTCCCTTCTCTAGGAAACAATTCAGGTGTTTGACTTCACGCTCCTTTCTACTGTCTATTTAAATTGTTATCTAGGTGCTACACAATCTCCCTTTCTGTATCAAAGTCAGGCTTAATGCATATTTGACAAGAAGCAAGATTAAAGTTTGAAGAGTTTCACTAACTCTGAGATTCTCAACACTGTGGGTGTGCATTAGAATCACCCGAGGCGCTTTTCCAAATACACAGCCGCCGCGGGCCCGCCCCAGGCCTGCTTCATCAGACTCTAGCAGTGGCTTCTGCAAACCCGTCATTTAAGAAATGTAAAAGATACACCCTGGTTGTTAAGAAGTGCTGTGCTAACGTGCTCTGGCCGCTGCGGCTCAGTTGGCTGAGCGCCATCCCGTGCACTGAAAGGTGGTGGGTTCAATTCCCAGTTGGGGCGTGGGCCCAGGTTGCGGGTTCAGTCCCCACCCCCATTGGGGTGAGTATGGGAGGCAACCAATGGATCTCTCTCTTTTTCTCTTTCTCCCTCCTCTCTCTCTAAAAAATCAATAAAAACATAGTTTTAAAAAAGGACTATTCTAACCTGAATAGATACTTCTCCAAAGAGGACGTACAGATGGCCAAGAGACATATGAAAAGATAATGTCGCTAATCATCAGAGATGTAAATTAAAACCACAATGAGATAGCACCTCACACCGGTCAGAATGGCTCCATCAACAAGTCAACAAATAAGTGCTGGCGAGGGTGTGGGGAAAGGGGACCCTAGTGCACTGCTGGTGGGAATGCAGGCTGGCGCGGTCACCATGGAAAACAGTATGGAGGGTCCTCAAAAAATTCAAAATGGAACTGCCTTTTGACCCAGTGATCCCACTTCTAGGTATATGCCCAAAGAAACCCAAGACACTAATTTGAAAGAATATACACACCCCTATGTTCACTGCAGAATTATTTGTAATAGCCAAGCTACGGAAGCAACCCAAGTGTCCATCAATAGGTGAGTGGATAAAAAAGCTGTGGTACATATATACAATGGAATATTACTTGGCCATAAAAACAATCTTACTATTTGTGACAGCATGGATGGACCTAGAGGGTATTATGCTAGATGAAATAAGTCAATCAGAGAAAAAAAAATACCATATGATTTCACTTATACAGGTGGGGCAAAAGTAGGTTTACAGTTGTAAGTACGAGACGCAGAGTTTACTCTTGTGTTATTTTCCATACAAACAACTGTTAACCTACTTTTGCCCCACCTTGTACATGGAATCTAAAGAAAAATATAAATGAACAAACAAAACAGAAACAGACTCATAGATACGGAGAAGAGACTGAGCGTTGCCAGAGTGGAGAGGGGTTGGGGGACTAGGTGAAAAGGTGAAGGGATTGAGAGGTACAGGTTGGTAGTTACAAAATAGTCACTGAGATGTCAAGTACAGCATAGGGGATATAGTCGATAATACTTAATAACTATGCATGGCGGGTACTGGAAATATCAGGGGGAATGCTTTCTACAGTAGGTGGAACCTTGGTTCTTGAACGTAATTTGTTCCAGAAGGCTGTTTGAAAACGGAAGCATTTTCCCCCCATTAGAAATAATGTAAATTGGCCCGGCCTGAGTGGCTCAGCAGTTGGGAGTTGACCCAGGAGGCAAGAGGTCACCAGTTTGATTCCCGATCAGGGTACATGCTAGGGTTGCAGGCTTGATCCCCAGTGCAGGGCGTGCAGGACACAGTTGATCAATGATGTTTCTTTCTCATCAGTGTTTCTATCTCTCTACCCCTCTCCCTTGCTCTCTCTCTAAAAGTCAATAAAAACATATTAAAAAAAAAAGAAATAATGTAAATTGAATCAATCCGGTCCAGACCCCCAAATAACTGTTTTAACCTTTCTTATATACAGTACATGTCTATTGTACTGTTTAATATAGAAACAAACACTTTAAACACGAGTATATTCACAGCACAATTTCCTAAGGTATTAACAATGGTAAACTGACTCACATTCACACATTCTCTCCTTTGTCGCCTGAGAGTGTGACTGATCATGTGGGTATCAGCATGAAAGGGTGGTTGGGCTGAGAATCAAATTGTTTGAGATGAGAGGCTTTGAGAACCGAGGTTTGACTGTAAACCATTGTCTAACCATTTTGCTGTATATCTGAAGCTAATACAAAATATTGAATGTAAACTGTAATTGAAAAATAAAATTTAAATTAAAAAAGAGTTGGTCGAGGACATCTACTTGAGGGAGGCTTTTCAAATGTTAAATAAAACGTATTCTGCTAAAAGGTACATGATTGGGGAACTTGGTTTGGCTGACTTTCTGCACACAAACGCAACCTTTTTTTTTTTTACCCTCCCTAGAAAAGAGCCAAGAGTTACTACTGATTGCTTAATATTAATGGAACACATGCCAAAGGAACATAGCTAAGCAAAATGCTAATGATATGTAGATTACTTGTGCTGCAACCCCTTCCATTAGTATTAATAATGAGAATTAAATTCATCCTTTCTAATATACTTGACATAAATGCTATTTTGATAAATAAGAAAACTAAAAACCAGTTATCAAGATCAATTTTAAGCTCCCTGAGAGTAGGAATCATGCCTTTTTCATACTGTAACCATTCAGTAAATAAGAACCAACCATTTAAAATATGCCTGGTGCTATGCTAGATGCCGGAGGCACAAATATGAACCAAACATGGTCAACGAGAGGCTACAGACACCAATTCAGATACAGTAACTATAATACTAAGTGAACTGGACAAAGTGTTATTCTCAGAAGTAATAAAGCCAACCAGCATTTCTTGCATGCTTACTATGTGCCAGGCACTATACTAGGCATTTTACAATCACTGTTTCAATATTATCCTGTTTAATTTAGACCCTATAAGACAGGTGCTCTTCTCATAGAACTGTACAGATGAGGTGGCACGGGGGTAAGTCACACACCTCAAGGTTACTTATCTGTAAAGAGGTGGAAAGCCAAAACTTGAACCAGCCTTTCTGGCTCCAGAGTGAGAGCTTTTAACCACTCCTTTCAGGAGCCTAGGTCGGTGCCCTTGTTGCTCAACAAATCCTAGCAGAGGGAACAAAACAAGAAATATTTACAGAGCACTCACACAGTAGGGCCTGAAACCCCTTCTTCCTCAGACTCCTGAACACTGAGGCTAAAACCTATGGAATGTTTGTATGATTCTTTAAAAGCTCAGGCAAAAGACAAATATTATCTTTCCCTCCACTTCAGTAATGGGATCAGAAGTTAGGTTTTCATAGCTAACCCTTAAATCGATCTCTTTACTTTTCTGTTCCTCTAATTTCTATGAGTTTATATCATTTGGGAGCCAAGCTAAAAATGACATTTTCAGGGCACTGCTTCCAAGAATTTCCCACATGCCCTAGCATGTTACAGTGACAGTCTGCTGCAATGACAGAGATTTCTTTAGAATTAGGTGAGAAAGAAAGGCAAATCTAAAGAGATGATATTTCAGGTTGAATGAAGGAAAAAAGTTTCCTGAATGGAGGCTAAAGGCTGCTGCCAACAGCTTGTTTTGTTCCCAAAGATCAGCACACAAAAGTTTCACAGAACTGCAGGGAAAAGACTTGGAGGCTAAGTTAGATGGGGGCCGAACGGGGGTGGGGGTCCCATCATTCCTTTGGGAGCAGGAAAAAAATAACAAAACCTCTATAAAAGAGATGAGCAAGTCCGCTGTGAAAGGAATGACCCCTCACATATAGGGAGAGCAATTTGCATCCACAGATCTCATTGATATAAACGACCTCCTTCAAAGAGTGAAAACCTGAATGGAAAGCCACTATATACCCATGAAAGGCTTTGCCGGCTATTTGTTGAGCTGTATACAGACTAACAAACAGGAGTGGTTAACCTGGCGCACCATGCACTATAGAGATATATTTTTTTAAGTAGGCTTAGTCAGCTAATCTTGTTGAGATTTCTCTCATACTACTGATTTCTTATTCTCAAAATAAATTAAGAGGCTTCATTCAAAATTCCCTGTGGTCTACCAGCTTGAGTTTGTTGGGTGTCTTTGATTGTCTCTTGTCTTTAGATCCCCTGCCTTGTCTCTTTAGATTCTGCTGTGCTCTTTGGTGTTTCCCGTCAGCTCATGCCTGGAATAGTTAATTACACGGCAGCGTAATTCCCGCCCCGCAGCCAGGAACAGCAGAACCTTGCTAATTCTCACCAATAACCGAAAGACTCCCGCGTAAGTCACTGAATTATGCAAATAAGCAATAAGCGAAGGATGATTCAAAATTGTATTTCATTCATTTATTTTGACAAGTGTAGTTTAGTCTTAATTATTTTGAAAATTTCTTTGTAGCATACTAATAAATTTACTGTGGCACATTTGTTAAAAGTGATAAAGCCTTCGCTAAGAAACCGAACGCATTCTATTGAGTCATTTCCTGAGGACGGCTCAGGTTCAGATCTTCTATCTTGGATTTTACTGACTTCTCAGCATCTACTTTTTTTTTGGTAAAACAATATATAATATACTAATAAAACATGAGAATTACTTTAGCAACAAGAATTACTTTATAAAGAGGTCCTACATGTCTAAACGCTAACCGTGAGAGTAAAAAAAAATTAATCATGCTTCAAGTAAAACATTTTTACATTCTATGGTCATAATGCTGGCAGGACTTTACTTTTATCTTCTAAATAAAACTAGTTCGGTCTGCCATTCATCTCTTTTAATTCCTATTTCTGTTTTGTTTTGTCTTACCGTACTTCTTTCTTTTAAAGTTAAAGACATCTGTTTTAAGGTAAGTGGATAAGTCACAGTATGTAACGTTTTCGTGTCACAATACTTACACAATCCTATTCCGAGCTAAATTATTTAAGATAGGACAACACTTTGATACACTTCTGACAGATGTATCCTGCAAGATGGGGTCAACTTCTTTCCAAGTACCACCAGTGGTTACAGTGGGGAGTGAAGAGAGAACAGCCTTCCAGCCTCCAGTCTTGGTTTTAAAGCTTTGCACAGACCAGCCTCTTAATAAGCACTGTTAGATCACCTCTCCAATTCAGATATGAATTAAAATCATCATGCATTTGTCAAATGAGGCTCTTTGATTTATAAAAGCCAGATGAGCAATAGAGCACTTAAAGAATGGTGAGAAAGACAACTTACTCTCAAACTACACAACTGCATCTGTGTCTATTAAAATCTATTCACTCTTTGTGTTGTTGACAGTATTACAGGTGTCCCCTGTCCCCCCCCCCCCCCCCCCCCGTGCATATATGCATGTATGTGCTTTGGTTAAGCTCTTCCTGCCCCTCCCACCCCCACCAGAGACCCGCCGGTCTGCTCCAGGCACCCACGCCTCTGGGCCTACGTTGTTCGCCAGCTTATTCTGTTCATTAGTAAAAATCCCCTCACTCTTCAGGGCCTGAGATCCCATGTCCGCCAGGCCTCCTTCCCTCGGCCGTATGTGGAGCTCCCACAGCACCACGCCAGTCCCTTGTGTTAGACCGATTTCCTTCACGCTGAAGCCTTCATGCTAGATTAAGAACAGGGCAGCTGTGACACAGAGGAAAGGAGGCCGGGTTCTCCCATCCCTCAGCTTGGCCACCTCGGGAGGGTCATTTCATCTCTTTGAGGTTGTTTTTTCATCTGAAAAATGTCAATTGCCCCTCTCTAATGGGAAAAGTAAAAGGTAATGGCCTTGAATGTTCTCTACAGAGTCAAGTCCCATAAAGGACAGGTGCTTCGAGGTGACAAGGAAACAACCAGAGCTACTACTGCCTCTAAAGCCGGGCCTTGCTTATACTTGTGTTCTTTACATATTACTCAACAAACTACTGGCTGAATTTGGGGGGGCCGAGGCGGCAGGGAAGAAGGGAGAAACCGAGAAAATCAGACTTACACAGACCTGGTTTTTTAACCCTATTTGCAATGTTGGTTTTATGATAATTTCTTAAAACAAGGAAAGTATATCGGTGTCTAAACAGCTGGCAAACCTATCTTTCTGTGAACACAGCTGGTTTAAGCCTTAAGCTTTAAGGGACGGTGCTAAGGCTGGCAGGGGATAAAGGTTTCCCAGGGCCTTTACTGGAGAGAATGCAATCAACGTTAATTCAATTGAACTCAATGACAGGCTACTAATTCAGTCTAGTTACTGTCCTGTTGGCCACAAGGTAAGAGAATGCTGATGGAGCTGAATAAATGCGCGACAACTACAGGACGAACTGCTCTGAGAACGGGTCAAACTGACGGCTGATGAGTGTTCTCCGCATATGAGGGGAGCGCCCATTATACGGACATGATGTACGACATGAAATAATAAACGGGCACTGGCCGATCACGTGCAAATCAACATCACATCTGGGCCACACAAGGACACACAATTCAACTTCAAAAGTTACGGTTGGCTCCCTTAGATAATTTTTTAAAATGTAAAGAATTACAGAGGGTAATGAAAATATATGCCAACTTATAAAATGAAATCTGCACTGTCATTCAAAAGGCGAGAACTAAGCAAAAACACGTACCTTTGAACCAGTAGAGGCTACTCTGATGTGGCACATGCGACTGGTAAAAATCAAAACCGAAACAAAAGATTCAAGGAGACACATGGGAGAGAAGTGCTGTTTCATGGATGGAGCATAAGCACTTCTGAGAAGAAATGTTATCAGAGCAGAGGGAAGGCAAATAAGAAATGATGGAGACACTCAATTCTGTGCTAAGGAAATGAGCAAAGATTCCCAAGAGGAATGGGGTGTGCGATTTAAGAATAATCTCAAACCGCCACAGGAAAATACTAGAATCGCACTAAACCAGTTTCAATCCCAAACATCCCTGCGAGCACGAGACAATTCTGGATGATCATAAACCCTCTGATTCGCTTGAAGTGAGTGGGGTTGTGTTTTCATATCTTTCATGAACTTTTTAAGAGTCACATTTATTACTACTTTTAGCTGGTAAGTCACAAAGTCAGTAAGCGATAAAGCCACAAAGAGTGCTTCTTTAGAAAGATTCAAGCAGAACAACAACAGCGGAATGTCATCTGCTCCTAAGACTACAGACCTTTAGTCTTCAGTCACACATATCATTTCACTCAAGTGTCTGCAAAGTTATGATTCTTGGTTTTACCACCTTGGAGTTGTAGTTAAAGAATTAAGATGTCAAATATAAAAAAGACTACCTTTTTAAAAGAAGTAACTGGTATATATGTTAAGTAGCTGATTCAATATATTTCTAGTGAAAAGCACTAATCGTGAGGGGAAGAAAATTTAGTATAACTAACCCTTTATTTAGGTCATGTTAGAACATCATTATAGATGTTAAATAAATATTGATGACTTAGTATTCCTAAAACTTATAGCACATTCTATCACGATACTTAAAGGATCCTCTCTCTTTTCTGCCATGAGTATTATAAGCCCTTTCCTCCTAATTAATCTGCAATTAATTCAACCAACCTTTCCAATTAGTCTTATACAACATTACCCTACTTAGACAATAAAGCATTCTCTAGGCTGGGTTTTAAGACTGGGATTTAAGCCTGCGCTAAAATAGACACCTATAGACCAAAAATGGTTCTGGTATTTCTCTTTGTAGTGTAACTTAAATGTCATATCTAATTTGCTGTCATGACTATTGTTTTACTGTGCAATTTGTATGTCATTTTGAATGGTAAAGGCATCATAACTTTATTGAATTAAACCTTTTGTTTTTCTTTAGGGCCTGATGTTACATGTTTGTGCATGTATGTTTATGTCTCAAAAGCTGCTTTTGACATCAAGTAGCAGTAGAAAAAGATTATGCTCTTTTGATATGTTTGCTCCTATCTTAGTAAATATAAACACAAACTGAAAATAAAAGCCCTCTTCAAACTACAGAAATGAAATTTTAAATAATAGTATTATTATTTTGCTTTTAAAGGCAAAGATAGCTTAAATAAGCTATTCACATTATAGAATTCTAGAAGGCCTGGTGTTTTGTAACCTAAATGCCTTGATTGCCAATTCTGCTATGCAATTCTTTCCTAAGAAAGAACTACTCTATCCACTGAAAGTTTTTTTGATAACTACATCAAACATAATATATTATTCTCATCACAGCTCCATAATCACAAAAGAATTCAAGTGCTTCCTGGTTTTAATTCATGAGGAACAAGGGCCAACGTACCTATATCACAACACTCAGTTTAGTGTTGGTCTGTTTATGGTGGTTGTCCTTACGCTGGCCTCTGGGTTCAATTTCTCAACTAAAGTCAGGACGGAGGCTAACCATGGAAGCCTTCCAGTGGACCACTGGAATAGCCTTTTAAGTAATTTTAGTGCGTGAAATTTCATAAAGTTTTTACTAGATAATTACACTTCCTGATTTTGTAATTAGTGGAAGTACATGCAATTACATAATAATTATGATAGTAATTACGTAATTAAGATGTATAATTATGTAGTAAAAAACATCATGGAAATAAAACCATCTACTGTGTAAGCACAATACATTTTTAAAAGTAAATTCACTAGCTCAACTGTTTAAAAAATGCTTTTCTTTAAAATAAAGTGATTAGCTCACATTATGGTCTAACTGCTTGAAAATTGCTTAATATTTTTTCCCTCATTGGTGATAGGAGTATATTTTTTAAAAGTACATGAAAAAAATCCTATCAGGTTTTCCCAACTCTCAGCATTCACAAAATGACAAAATGCTTCACAGATGAAGACCATCGACCGTAGCATTATCTCCTAGACACTGCACCGTCGGTCCCCTTGTTGGTGCCGCTGTACTTGTCACTGCGAAAGGGACAAGGAACCTGCCCCTTGAAAAGACAAAACAGGAAAGGACTTTATAAAACTAGTAACATCTGTTATCACAGCATGCCTATAAGACCATAAAAGTGCAAAAGTTGAGCACATATTTACAGAAATGGGCAAGGCACGTTATTAGAATCCAGTTTACTGCCCAAATATATGGCAACCTTTACATACGACTTTAGCTTTCCTAAGGAGGCAGAGGAAATCTGTAGAGCCAAGGCACCTCCACTTATGGGCAAAGCAACTACAGGGACAATTTCCTGAAAACCTGTAGTTTCTCTTCTGTCACAATGTAAAGTCATCTTTAGTTAAAAAAACAAAACAAAAACAAAACTGGCAGTATTCGGAGAGAAAAACAAAGCCGTCTGAAGGGGCTCCATGCTGCCACTGGAAAATGCCAACTTTGTTACTCCTGATCGGATCATGAAAATAGAGCAGAAAAGTCAGCAACAGCAGGAAAAGTAAATTCCAAAGTCGACCTCTTAGTAGCAAAATAAGAAACAGAATCTTGTTTTCATTTCCAAAAAATTTTAGTTCAGTGCCTGGAAATCTTTACAAAGGAGCTAAACCAATGCCGTAATGAGGCCCAGCATGTGGCGACTGGGCGAGACTTTCCTCTGGGCACATATAGAGTGGCCCTTATATGAAGTGGGTGTAGAAATGCATTCCAGTTCTCTCTTTTCTAAGCCACTAATCTTGAGAAGCTGAAAGCCATTTTGAAAACCCTCATTTACTTCTCCCTTGTTCCTTCTAGTTAAGGAGAAACAAAGTGGAAGAACTTGTGCTTTCTTGCCGCCCCCCCATCAGTCCTACTTTAGGCCACTACATTTTTAAGCTTAATTACAGAATATTTTCCAAAAGACCAGGCAGTCACACCAACTCTACTTTAAACCTGGGTAGGCCTTCTGTAGCCTGCACATTTGTCATTTTAAAGTTTTGCCAAAGGATGGCTCTAATCAGTGGATGAATAAGATGGAAGCTGGCCTTAGATATTAAGATGCGAGAGTGCCTTGGATCAGGGCTTCTCAGACTTCAGTGTGCCCGGGAATCGCCTGGGAGTCTGGCTAAGCTGCAGGCGCTGAGGCAGCCGGCCGGGGGGGCCTGCTATCTCGCATTTCTAACAAGTTCCCAGGTGACGCCTATGCCGCTGGTATACTGACCACACTCCGAGTACCAAGGTCTCAGGTCTGATTAGGGAAAAAAGGCGAGGAGGAAAAAAAGCTGGTTTGGGGTCCTCTGTATGTGACCTTCTCCCTCAACTGCTAAATTATTTGAAGAATTATTGTAAGTTGAGTAAAATATTTCTTTGTAAAATTTCAGTGCTTATAATTTGTTTCTTGTTGTAAAAGCAGTACGTGCTCAGATTATATATTTTAGAAAGTACATGCAAGTATAAAGGAGAAAATAAAAATTATAATCCATGCAGAGATAACAACTATAAATAATTCTAGTGTCTCTTACTAATTTTTCTGCTTTGCATATAAACTACAAATTTGAATCACAATGGTTACTTTGTTTTGGACTTGAACATTATGCTGTATTTCCCTAAGTCATTAAAGATTAAAACTATGTAATATCTAACAATAACACCAACAACCAAAAGCCCCAGAAGCCCAGGATTACGTGAGCCACTTTTTCTATCACCAAACTTCTTTGTGTTTCCAAAATCACTTCCCAATCATAAACAGATAGCTGACTATGCTCTGAACTGCAACGTTAGTTTCCTATGGTAAAAACTCACCTAAACTAATCAAAGGAATAATGTAAAACAAACCTCAGATCATTTTTATTTGCAAGAAAATGAGAAAAGGGAAAACAGTTTGTTACCCATTTCAAAATTTATTTTTCTAAAGATTTCCCCCCACAATTATAAAAAATACAATTTTAAGCGCGAATTGGTGCTTAAGTGAATTTCTACCTTTATTTTTATATGTATTTGATACGTGTGAATTGTGGGGTTTTTTATGTGTTTTACCTGTTATTAGTTATTAAAATCAGAGAAAAGGCTCATTTCTAAAATCCAACAACATTTTTTTCAATAGACTAACCCATGGGCTTAAAAAAGTGATAAAAGAAGAACTGGACCAGATAGGCTCTGACACAGCCTTCTTTTTAATGCCTTGTGAAGTTTTAACAAAATACATTCTCAGAATGTCAACTGGCTTAGAAAGGATTCCAGGGGCTCTCTGCAACTTTTATTTCAGCACTACTTCTAGCAGTGATCAAATTCTCCTGCTTTCACGTTAGCAGTTCAGGAAATGAAGCAGGAGTCCTTAGCATTGAAAAGGACCTGTTTTGAGATCTTTAGAAAGCTCCAAATATCCATAAACGCTAAAGCATATAATTTCTTCCATAAAACTTCTTTTCCGGCTTAAAAAAAAATCACTTCTTAAGATCCCTTCACTTTTCATACTAGCTGTTGTCTCTCTTTTAGGTCCCCGTTTTCCACAAAGTAATACACTTATTACCACACTTCGTGAGTGTATTTAACTGATGGGGAGCAGAGAACAGGACCCTGGATCGGTGTAGTTAAGCGACTTCACATTCTTTTGATTCCATTCAAATTTGGCATCAGCAAAATGATACTATGTCACTTGTCTTCAGTATCTATCACTCGCAAAGAGGTGAAATGACAGATATTAAATCTGAAAATGCCGAAGGACTTTTGTGGTGTTAATTTATGGCACACCTGAATCAAGACAAGCAATATAGGAGGCTCTAGGACTTTACTGCACATTGCCCTGCATTCATGGCCAGAATTGCTTCATAGGACTAATTCCTCCAAGATCCTTAAAATTGCTCGTGTGGCTTTATTTTCCACTAAGAATTCTTTCAACAAAATTTAGAAAGCTGGTTCCAATGGGCAAAGCACAGATAACTAAGAGCCAACCCCCTGCCCCAGTGAACTCAGGGGAAGAGAGAGTCAGAGCAACTCAGGGTAAGTCCTATGGGAAGGGCACTCGCAGAATGCTCCGAGTGCAAAGGAAGCTTGTGCCACATACCTCAGTTTCTTCGTCAATACAATGGGGCGCGATCCATTGCTGCGTCACGAGGCTGTTGTGAGGACCTGTGTTACACGTTTGAAAGGATGGCAGGAGCTATAAAGTACCTTACGAAGGGACAGCCTTAGCCCTGGGTGACACTAACGAACACAACAAATGCCTACAGATGTTATCACTAGGCACAAAGAAAAGAGAAGAAGAGCGAGAAATGGAAAAAAATGGGTAAAGCAAGCAGGTGAGAACAAAGCTCAGAGGGGAAGTGACTGGAGGTTTCTGGCTGAGAGCAGCGAGGAGCAGAGAGCCCTGACAGGCGCTGCTCAGCAGGCCGTGGCACTCCAGGCCGCCCATACCCCTCTGCGAGAAACAGGGCTGACCTGGAGAACAGGCCTTCTAGGCCTAGAGAGACTCCATTGAGCAACTGAGCTTCCTAACAGATGCTTTCCGCACGGCCAAGGTTAAAGCACCATCTTTTCGCTAACCTTCATTATGCAGTGCCAATTCCTCTCTTCAACAGACTTCTAAATCCTGGCGTTTCAATTCTAGCAGAGACAAATGCAACGTGTTCAAAGGGGTTTACAGGAAAAATTCACAAAGACCATCTGCTTTGCGCTGAATTGTGTTCCTCCACCAATTCTTATTGAAGTCCTAACCCTTAGTGCCTCAGAATGTGAGTATATTTGGAGATTGGGCTTTTAAAGAGGTAATTAAGTTAAAATGAGGTCACCAGGGTGGGACCTAAACCAACAAGGCTGGTGTCCTTACAAGAAGAGATTAGGACGCAGGCACATACAGAGGGAAGGCCATGTGAAGCCGGAGAAGATGGCCCATTTGCAGATCAAGGAGAGGGGCCTCAGGAGGAACAAACCCTGCTGACACCTCGGTCCTAGACCTCTAGCCTCCAGACCTGTCAGGAAACACATTTCTGTTGGTTAAGCCACCCAGTCTGTGGTGCTTTGTTATGGCAGCCCAAGCAAACTAATACACCATCTTGCTACAAATGGCTGGCATGGAATAAGAGGAGATAAGCAGCTGGTAAGAGAACAGGAACAGGAAAAAAAAGTGAAATGGCACTTAGTGTTCAAAGAATAAAAAGAAAAGCCACAAGCTGGGAGGAGAGATTTGCAAAAGACATAAGCAGTTCATAGTCACTGTAATAATAATAGTAAGGGGCAGTTATCAAATATTCAAAGAACTGTTAAAACACAACAATAAGAAAACAAACAAGCCGATAAAAAAAATGAGTCCAAAACACCTTACCAAAGATACTCAAGTGGGAAAAAGCGTATGAAAAGCTGCTCCACATCGTATGTCATCAGGGAAATGCAAGTTAAGACAACAATGATATGTCACTATGCACCTATCAGAATGGCCAAAATCCAGAATATTGACAACACTAAATGCTGGCAAGGCTGTGGAGCAGCAGGTACTCTCACTCACTGCCAGTGGGAATGTAAAATGGCATAACCACTTTGGAAGACAGTTTGGCAGTTTCTTAGAAAACCCTTACCATAAGACCCAGCAATCACACGACTTGGTATTTACTCAAATGAGTTGAAAACTTATGTCCACACAAAAACGTGCACACAGATGTTTATAGCTGCTTTATTAATAATTGCCAAAACTTGGAAATGACCAAATGTCTTTCAGTAAATGAATGGATAAACTGGTAAATCCAGACAATGGAATATTATTCAGAGCTAAAAGGAAATGAATTATTGACCCATGAGAAGACATAGAGGAAACTTAAAATGCATCTTAGTAAAAGAAGCTGATCTGAAAAGGCTACAACTGTCTGATTCCAACTACAGTTGGCCCTTGAACAACAGGGTTTGAAATGCACAAAATATGTGTTAATCAACTGTTTACGTTGTTGGTAGGCTTCTAGTCAACAGCAGGCTACTGGTAGTTAAGCTTGGGGGGAGTCGAAAGTTATACGTGGATTTTCAACTGTGTGGGGGATCAGCAGCCCTAACCCGTGCTGTTGTTGAAGGGTCAACTGCACTTGACATTTTGGAAAAAGCAAAAACTATGGGGACAGTAAAAAGATCAGTGGCTGCCAGGGGGTGGGGAAAGGAAGCTGAGCCAGGAGAGTGCAGACGATTCTTAGGGCAGCGAGGCTAATCCGCACGGTGCTACAACGGCGCACACAGGTCACCACACGCCCGACCAAGTGCACAGGGTCCAACACCACGCGAGCCCTCACATAACTCTGGACTGTGGGTGACAACCTGTCAGCGCAGGCTCGTCACCTGTAACAAACGTCCCGCTCGAGTGGGGGATGTTTATAATGGGGGCCATGTGTATGTGGGGGCAGAGGGTACACGGGAAATCTTTGTACCTTCCATTCAGTTGTGCTGTGACCCTAAAACCGCTCTAAAAAATAAAGTCTATTTGAAAAGGGCAGGAAGCGGCTCCCTCTCTTTGCTTCCAAAACAAAGGGATTTGACCAGCTAGGCAGGCGGCTTATCACGCTGAGCTGCTGGTGACCCTCTGTCCCCAGTGACTCTCAGCTCCTCCAGGGCAGGGAGCAATGGCCACCTTTGCTCCTCTGACATCTGGGGTGACACTGAACACATAATAGGAAATCTATAATGTATTGTTTTTACTGTTGCCGAATAACTAAAAAAGACTCAGTTGAGAAAAGAGATCCCTTTTTCCTCCCGCGTTTTAAAAACAGACTTAATTAAAACAACTGGGCAGAGGCTTGAACCGATTCATGTTTCCCCCAAAGTGTTCACTTATCCCCGCTGAGGTCCAGGCCCCACGGGACGAGGCAGCCAAATGGGACCATAATGTGCCACCACTGTGGAAATGGATTTTTACTTCATACACTGCCACTATGTTCCTCTAAAACTTCCTTTGGATCTATTATGCCATCTGTGTACATTCTGCAGCAGTTTACGATAATAATGCCAAAGTCCCACAGAAATAAGATTTTAAAAATGTTATGTAGTTACAATGAAGAGGCAGTCAACACTTCACAAAAGTGAGTAACAGTCCTTTTCCATTGTAAAGAAAAGGAAAAAATACCAAATGGGGTTAATTCACATTATGGACTAAAGGCCTGTAAACCTTTGTTTGAAAGCCAAGCACAGGAAAAAGCTTTGACAAGAGCTACTTTACACCATACAAATAAATAAACCTCTTTCCAGTCATTTGTATATGTTTTTTTCCAAGTCAAATTGCCAAGTTTTGGGGTGGAGGGGATCAATGGGGGGGAAAGGGGGACATCTATAATACTTTCAACAATAAAGATAAATTAAAAACAAACAAACCACCATCCAGTTACAGCCCTTAAAATATAGGCTTTATGGTCGAAATGGTGAAACAATCTCAGCAAAACCCCCCCCCAAAAACAAAACAAAACAAAACAGAACAAAACAAAACAAAACACCAGTCTCAGCAAAGAAAAGGTTTGCTAGGTACTGCCAGCAAAGGAGGGTCTACGGTAAATATTTCACATGCCAGTTCCCGGGCACCGTTGACAGACAATACTTACATTCCATTCTCAGTAATATAACTGTGCGGGACGACTGTCATTTTTCATACAACTTTTCTTTTTTAAATATATGTTTATTGATTTCAGAGAGAGGAAGGGAGAGAGTTGAAACATCAATGATAAGAGAGTCACTGATGGGCTGCCTCCTGCACACCCCTGACTGGGGAGAGCCCGCAACCCGGGCACGTGCCTGTATGTATGTTAACTTACTTAACATTTATGGAAATTGACTGTAAGAATACTCTTGTTCTCAAGTTGTTCCCTATGGACTACAATCTGTGTTCAATTCTCTTTTATTCAGAAACCATCCAACCGATGTGTTCAGAGTGGCCGGGACAGGCGTTCTCAGACTTGGCTGTATGTCAGAATTGTCTTGGGGGACTTTCTAAAGAGTTAAGCTTCCTAAACTCTCTCTCACATCTGGATGGAAATCTTTGGGTGTAGGATCCATGGATTTAGATTTTTATAGGCCCCCGGTGACTCTTAGGAGAGAGCTTTTCAGATGTTACCTGGTAGGACCACCATAAGCATGACCCAGCGTTTCAGTTTATATCCCACCACTAATAAATACCCTAACAATAAGAATTACTAAATGATCTGAAAACGCCCTGAGCAAGGAAATTTCAGCTAATTCATTCACGCCTAAATGGAACTTTAGAAATAATAAATAAGCAGAAGGAAGCTCAAAGAAAAATAGTTTCAATAATTTAAATTCCATAAATAAAACAAAAGGCTCTGGAACATTTTGGGAAGTTCCTTTTATCACATACATTTTGTACCCTTCTCTCGTATTTTCTTTACCCTTCTGACATGCAAAAGAACCCACTGATAATTCAATTAGTGCCATTTTGGCCCTGAACTCCTGCACAGTGTACTTATTGGAAGCAAACAACAACACAAAAAGTGTCCCCATCCTTAAACGTGTGAAATGGAACTACAGTAAATGATGTGAGTGTACAGATTCTGTCAATACCTCTCCCCTTTTGCCAAATAAGAAGCTTCCAGTGGCTGCTCTATTCCCTCTTATTTTCTGGGAGAGAAACGTACACTTCTTAATGCACTCTAAGAAGCTAGGGTAAGTCTCCAGTGACTTTCCAGATCACTCCTCCATGTCTCCAAGAGTCAGCAGACTTTTGAAAACTGCTGACTCAGCCCTTCAGATAAGAATTTTGGAGATGTCTGAAAAAGGAGTCTAGCCCCTCAGAGTCTAAGAACATATGGGGAACAACCTAGGGTGGCTAGATACAGAAAGAAGCAAAGGGGGAGCAAGTTCTGCTATACCCCAGAAAGAGGTACCAAACCCGGCAGAACAGACAAGGCTCATAATGCCTTAAGGAAACGTCCTTGGGGTAAAAGAGAAACAGCTAGTAATGATACTGCAAGCAAACACGGGCTAGACATCAGCCATGAATGGAAGTTTGAAAGCCTAGCTATTAATGGACAGAAGGAACCTTTTCTCTATATAAATTTTACTCATTCACTGAAAATATGTTGTGGAAATAGCCCAAGTTCTTGTTGAACAGCTAAAGACAAGATACTAATATCAGAGCCAACTCCTCCATCAGTCACAAAGTGTTTTATATTCAAGGACGCAAAACCAAGTCAAAGCATTTAAAAAAATAATTTCTAGCCCATCTTGCAGATGGAAAAACGGAAGTCAATTACGACTAGAGCTGAAAACGGTTAAGACCAAATCAAGGGCAGCACGGGGATTCTTATGTGAGGAAATCCAGTAGTATTTGTAGGTTTCTACGTGCCCTTGAGGTTGCCTCCAGCCCTAACACCGACCAGGAAAATGCTGAATTGATATTCACTGACAAACACCATAAACACTCTGTAGGTAACTAATGAGAAACATGGGTAAAGTCACCTTTTTTATTTTTTATATGTAATAGAAAAGTTGTCAGTGTGATTTTCAGGGAGGAGAAAAAAAACCACGCACTTGTCGTGACATGTTCAAATACTCGAAGTTATGTAACAAAGCTGTTCCCAGACCCATTAAGCCCCACAGTGCCTGCAAGTCCTGTGTGAGGGTGACAGGCGGCAGACCGTCCGGGCTGAGGCGCCGCGATGCTCTCACGGGCTGGAGCCTCGACAGAACTCCACTCCATCCCTCCCTTTCAAGGGAGCCCGGGCTTTCCATGAGCAGCAGAGACACACTCCAGGTCTAATTGTTTGTGGTAATACCTGGCTTTTGCAGGTCCAATGAGCATGCTGCCTATGCTTACTTTATTATAATTACTAAACTCTATAGAAAATAGCATTTTCAAAATATAGCATTTACAGAGTCCT
>NC_138104.1:92932834-92952834 GCF_964146895.1 Miniopterus schreibersii
AACCACACCAGCTGTAATTTTAAAATACAATGACAGTGTATTAAACCCCATTACTTTGCAAAAGGTGAAGCCAGTATTGACTCTAGGCATCACAGCATGAAGCAGATTCGGAACTCTAAACCCTGCTGGCACTGACAAGAGACCATGAGGTATATGTCTAGAAATGGAAAACTGCCTTTGCTGAAAAATCCCTGCTAGCATCCTCACCATCTACCGGATAGAGTTCCAACTCCTCACGGCCCACTCTCGAGTTCTCCATATGCCCCTCAACTGCCAGCCTGGCCACATACCCACCCCACTCTTTACCAGCCTCTGCTCTAGACAGGCAGGCCGTGTGCTCTTACCCTCCTCTGTGCCCTGGGCCCGTTATTCTGTTCCTCCCTTGAGGCCCATCTTCCAGCCTGAAGATCCACTTGATTTCTACCTATCTCATCAGACCTCACAGCCGTCAGTATCTGGGAAGCCTTCCGTGCCTCCAAGCTTCAGTCTGCTCACTTTCCACCTGACGGACCCCGTCACCTCTCCTCTGGGTCCCCATCCCTCCGGGTCCCCATCCCTCCGGCCCAGAGACTGCAGTCCAGGTAGTCAGTCCGCACTGGGTTGATTACCTTCGCACCTCCCAGGATGTGAGCTTCTGAGGGCAGAAATCACGTGTATTCCCCTCTGTGCTGCTGGTACCTAGGCCAGAGCCAGCTGTACAGCTGGCCCTCAGCGAATGTTTGTGGACGGAAGGGATTCACAGAGCCTGTCCCCACCTCTCATTGAGCCTCAACATATTGCCTGGTGATACTAGTCCCTTGAAATAATTTCTAGTGTTTCCTGTGTGCACCTCCCCCTGGTAGACTGGCTTTGGGGTCAGACTGGATCTGGTTTGAAAGTTAGTCCTACCACTTAAAGTTTCGGTGACCTTGGACACATAGCTTAGCCTATGCTTGCCTCCATTTCTTCATTAGTAAAATGAGGCTAATAAGCCTCTCAGGAATGTTGTAAATATAACGAGATACCATATGGAAAACACCAAGCACCATGACTGGCACCCAGTAAATAGTGGATACATGACAGATCCCAACCATACTGCAAGCTTCTGGAGGGCAGGATTTATACACAGTTGGAAAACCCAATGCGATGTCCATGACAGGTGTTCCAGAAAGCTTTGCCTAAGGAATATGTTTCAACTCTTGAAATATGAATGCCCCCTTTTAAATGAATGCATTAAAAACGGCTATTTCTAGTGTTTTAATAAAGATATGCCTTTAGAATTCCAGTGCCCCTCAACTTCCATACACCTTTAGGCCATATACAAATTACTAGTCTTGATTAAGAAAAGACTAAGTTAAGCTTTCTTGTGTTCTCCGCCAATTAAATTAGTTTTCTACCCATTTTACTTGAGTATCTGTATTAACTTAGCTATTTTGCAAATATGGAACAACGGCGGGTGAGAAAAATAAATACTGATTTGCCAACTCCACCGTACTTCTCTGCAAAGGAAATTATTTCCATAGGCTACAGAAATAACTTATTTGGATTACTTCAATTAATTCTAATACAAAATATTGCCACCACTTCATTAATCAGCCGCTCGTGAGGGTTACTTTCCCAAGAAGTCTTTTTGGTGATTTGATTAGGAAGAATGGTGGCGCAGTGTTATCATCTGGCTCAGTATGTCCATCAAGGAGACGATTTACAGCGGGGTCTTGATAACGATGGGCTTAAAAACACACACAGCAATTTCTTCATTTCAGAACCCCAGTCCTATTTTTTGTGTTTTTTTTGGGGGGGGGTACATATGAAGTTATTTTTCAAAGTCTTTGGTAACACACGTTGCTGAATAAGCACCAGGAAATATTTCAGTGCGTTAAGAGGCATTTCACTCTTTCCCTCTCCCCACAGACAACCCTCCCCCCACGAATGATGCGGTAATTAAAACCTAATTATTATCTTCATTTTAAACAAAACCTAAAGTGAATACCAATTAATAACAACATACTAATGAGCATCTGCTGTGATGAAATTGAATATGAATGTGCTGCAGATTTCGGGTAATTTATTTTTTTTTAGGGGAAGTGCCACTGGTCGCATTCTGCACATGGCAATTTCCATCTTAGGAGACGGGGCTGGCTTTAACGCTGCAGATGTGAAAATACCCAAATATGGGCCATGAGGTCTTCGATGGGGCTGAGGACAACTCTGGGACTCTACCTTGAATTTCCTGCCCTCCCTTCAGAAGTATTCCTCTTTTAAAAAATGTCATATTTCTAGGTTGACCCCCATGCCAAAAAATAAAAACCCAAAAGATATAGATTTGTCCCGTCCTATATATGAGCATGTAGCAACACCACGATGAAAAACTTAAATACAAATTTCAAGCCAAAAGAAACAACCATATAAAAATAAAGGTTTACGCCTTGGACTCCACTGGAGCTTTACAACGGCCTAGAAACATTTCTTTATGTTTAAGCAGGAGAAACCCTTGGATCTGGAAGTGCTGAGGTAGTCAGCTATGTTCCGATTCATGAAAGTCATTAATATCACTGTATCAAGAAGCAAAATGTGGAGACGTGTGGAGACAGACTGATGTTCTGTACATTCCACTTTCCACAACCTCCGTATCTATGGTATTAATGAGTCGAGCTACACCGGTGCTTTGCAAATGTGTTCCATTTGTGCACCTAGAAGGCTTCTCCAAACGTTTGGTTCTGATTTCACTGATTAAAGTATATATTCATTGTAAAAATTTCAAAACAGGCACATTCACATGTATATACAGCAAATTTTAAGACCTTTAAAACCACAACGTATTGACTGGTGTTCTCACTGAGAAACAAAAAATAAATGTTATGACACTAAAATAGACATCTATATTGATAAAAATACCATTTATCTGTTTTATAGATGGAGGTTCTGTAAGAAATCCTATTTGGGAAAAAGGGTTTCCCAGATTAGGTCATTTCTCAGGTTTCTTTCCAGATCTAAACTGAACTGGGAACTACAACTTGACTTTGTTTTCTTCCCTGGCAATTCGCCCAAATATATCTATCTTGTTAAAACAAAAACTCTCTACCACTTCCCACCCACCTCTACCCACCAAAAAAAAAAAAAAGGCAAAACTGATGTCTAGAATGTTGGGTCAGTTTTCTAATATCTTTTTTTAAAAAAAAAAAAATATCTTTATTGATTTCAGAGAGGAAGGGAGAGGGGGAGAGAGAAACATCAATGATGAGAGTCATTGATCGGCTGCCTCCTGCACGCCCCCTGCTGGGGATGGAGCCCGCAACCCGGGCCTGTGCCCTGACCGGGAATCCAACCTCGATCTCCTGGATCCTAGGTCGACGCTCAACCACTGAGCCACACCCGGATGGGCAGTTTTCTAATATCTTAATAACTGGTCCCCCTAAAGGTCTATGATGAACAATATTAACAGTTACTAAAATGAATGTGCATACCTACTGTAAATAAAGTGATATAACATTCAGGATGTAAACCACTCTCTATAACTTTTTAATGGCACGTTCACCTTCCATTTTCTAATAGAATTATTTGTATGTTTTAGTGATGCTACACTGAGAGGTCTTTGAAAAGCATACTCATTTTTTATTCATGTCCCTTGCACTTGTATATAATTTTAAGCTTTCCAAAGCATTCAATCCTCACAACAGTTCTGTGAGGTAGGGGGGACTAGAATTATTTCCCCTATTTTACAATGCTCATCAAGGTGAAGTCATCTGTTCATGATCCCAGATGTGGTTGGTGAATGGGGTAGCTGTGGTCAGTTTGAAAACCCTTTTGAAAAACTGGTGGAGTCAAAATTAGAATGACAGTTCATAGCTAGAATCAAGAAGGCTACAGATTTCTATTGCCAAATGACATCTCACATCTTGGCACGAAATGCTAGTGTAGGATTAATTGAGCTAAACATTTTAAAGTCCATATATTCATGCTATTTTAAAATGACAGGGATTTCTTGAATGCTATGTGTGTGTTAAATCACACTAGCATGAGGTATTAATATCCATTTGACACTTTCTAGTTTTCAGATCAATCTCCCTTGCATTATGCTTTTTCCCATTTGATCTTCAACAAATGAACTAGCTATTCTGATTATCCTCATTTTACAGATAAGAAAGCTGAGACTCAAAGAGGTTATGGGACTTGCCCTAGGTCATGCAGCTAGTAAGTGGCAGAGCCAAGACTTGATCCCAGGTTTTCAGTGTCCAAGCCCCTTGATCTTTTTAATATGCCACTTTTCATTCATGCACTTTCAACTATGTCATTCTGTGTGTTAATCGCTTCTTTTGTGGCTTGTTTTCAACCTGAAATACTTGCTGAGAGTACCAGAGAAGCAGTCCATTCTTAGGCACCTGGTACCTCACTCACGCAGTTGGACTAGGGTGATGCCACATTAAGGGCACAGCCACCACAAGTCAAAGTGGCTGGACAAGGGCACGGGGCTGGAGGCTAGAGGTGGAGGCTACAAGGAGACATTGACTAAGCCAAATAAAATGCTTCCCAATGTGCATCACTGTTCTACGGGGGGCCCAATGTCTACCTGTCAATTTCACTTCATAATATTTATTTATCTTCATTCTAAGAAGCATCTTTTAGAAACTGTGCCTTTGACTGGAAAGATGTCAAAATTTTGAGTTCTCAGCAGTAAAGTTTATGATCTACACAGACCTCTGTGTATATATTCGGGAAAATTTTCCTCTTGACTTAGAAATTCCTGTTAAAACATAAAGCAGCTCTCCTTTTATGCTTTACAAATGAAAAATCTGAGGCTCAACGAGGCCAAGTAACCTTTCTTCTCATTTGCAAACGGGGGGTGGGAACGGGGACGGGGCCCCCATCTCAAGGTGCTGTTATGAGGACTGAATGTGCGAAACGCTTAGTATTAGTACTTGAATAGCAAGTGCTAAGTAATTGTTAGTATTATAACTCTTTATTAGCTATGAACACTTGCTTTGGAAGTTTCCTGAAATAAACCAAACAGGCACTTGCAAGAACTTTAATGTGTGTGTTTTTTATCTTTAAATTTGGGTGAACTTCATTCAAGAGCAAAAGCCAAACAGTATGCTTTCATATTTCTAAAGAAAAGTCACTGACAATGCAAGCAACTGATCAACAAAAAAGATGGGGGAGAGGGTGAAGACTTCACTACCTATTATTGTAAAGAAATAAAGACTTGACTTAATTTCTACCCCTGCAATAGGTTGAAACAGGACGGACTATTGCCTCGCTTGTAATCTCCTTGTGGCTAATACAGCCTCTCTGTTTAAGGTGCAGTAATCTCCTTGAGGAGAGGGATTATATCATAAACATCTCAGGATTCCCAAGATCCTGGCACAGGGAGGCTGGGGAAGCCAGCAGATAAGCTCTTTAGAAGAACGTGCTAAGTAAAGCCAAGGTATCTGAAACTATTACATGCAAAAATATGAAATGAGGTAAGCACAGTGTAGTGAAGAGCACAGACTCTGGAACCAGACAGGGTTCAATTCCTGGCTCTTCCCCTTAGAAGATATGTGATCCTGGGCAAGGCATCTAACACTCTGTTTCCTCATCTATAAAATTGGGATGACAAGAGTGCCTCATAGAATTAGGGCGCAGATTGAGTTCAAACAGAGAAAATGCTTACAACAGTGCTTCAAACAGTAGGTAGCATACATTTACTTTAAATCTTTTTTGGTTAAATTTGGCTACAACAAACCCTTAATAGATCTCTACAGTCTGTTTTGTTCTAGAGTCTTTATATGTCAGTCTATCATGAGGTTATACACCTTATAAGCTATTAGAAGACAAATTATAGCTATGAATATAGTTTTAAAGTGACTAATAGCTTCATAGAATATCACAGACTCACATACATAACAATACATTTTAAAAATTATGCTGAGAAGTATTCAAGAAATGGTGTTTTTTTGTTTGCTTTTTCGTTTGTTTGTTTGCTGAGAGAGGCCTTTACCGGCTGTTCTTAATGTTTCTTTTTGGTATAACGTCTGACATTAATGATAAAGGGTAAATACACAAAACAGTGGTTAACTGTGTGGCTTTTGGAGTCAGACGGACTCTGCTTCAAATCCTGGTTCTGACATGTATTGTAGGCGTAGGCAGTCCTTGGATGAGTCACTTAACCTCCCCAAGCCTCAGTTTCCCCCACTGTGAAACACCCGTGGGAGTGTTGTGAGGATTAAATAGGATAATGCATATGAAGTGTTTGGCACAAGGGTCCTGCCTGCACAGGGCCCGCACCCCATCCACCTGAGCTATCATTTAAGTATGATGCTCTGTAATACCCCGGCCTTGATCCTAAGACACTTATCATTGCATTTCAATGTTTCTGAAACAGAGATTTATCTTATAACTGCTGTCCTTGCTAACGATGTCCATTTTCCCTGAAAAGCTGCTGCTAAATCAGTGGTGTGTTTTACAGTTGATAGAGAAATACAGTGGGCATGCGCAGATTTAACATTTATGCCTTCTCCTGTCTTCTTATTTCATTAGTTAAGATTCAGTTCTTGTTACTATTCAATTCTACTGGTCAGACTACGCCTGACAGTGATCCTGTCCGAGGCAGCTCAGGCAATGAAATAAACCCATATATCTCTCCCAGCATGGCCACTAGGCTCTGAGGCCACAGGCGTCCTGTCCTGACCAGCCACCATGACAATATGAGATAAGAAGGAGTTCTCTCACTGAGAGATCATTTAGTGGAGTCCAACGGTTTGGACTTTCTATAGGAAATTTCAGGTAGCTATTAAAATAATTTAGTTCCTGAAACCCATTACACACCAAAGACTCATGGTAGATGTCCCATGATGTTTTATATACGAAACCATTCAGTGACAAGTCACTGTACGAATACTTTTCAACTGTCAGCAAGTTCATTTAGATAAAAAATGAAAAAAAACAGTAACAAAGAAAGTGTATTTTTATTTATTTAATCCTCACTGGAGGATATTTTTTCCACTGCTTTTCAGAGAGAGTGGGGGGGGGGGGGAGAGAAACATCGACGCAAGAGAGACACATCGATTGGTTGCCTCTCGCACACGCCTAGACCGGGGCCAGGGATGGAGCCTGCAACTGAGGCATGTGCCCCTGGCCGAAACTGAACCCAGGACCCTTCAGCCTGCGGGCTGATGCTCTAGCCACTGAGCCAGACCCGTTAGGGCAGGGGGTGTATTAAGGTACATGCATGTGTAATTCACAAATCCTTTGTCTAAATTCTCCCAATTTGCCAAAACGATACTAGCACTGCGAAAACAGAGCCAACAAAAACTGGTTTGGCTGCTCCTTGCCCTTTCTTTTTAGAATGCATTAGAAATTACAGTATTAGACACTTGTTTAATTAGAAACTAGGCTTGCTTGTATTCAAGACCTGGTCTTTCCTACTGAAAGCTCACCTAGGCCACCTTCTGCATTGAGTGGGAAACAAACCATTCTTTGGAGAGGTATAAAAACAAACAAAACACAAACTGACAAAGTTTCCTTGGAATAAAAGCCACGAACATGTTCTCTGTCAACTACTTTCACCTAAAAGGAAGGAAACGGTAATTTCCTATAATAATTTTTTAAAAGCTTTGAGACTTAAGAAATTATATCTGAAAAACAGAAGTAAAAAACATGCCCAGGCTTTATACATCTAGTTCTCAAAGCACGAGAAACCTTTTGATAATATATCCCACTAACATTCTCTATCCCCCCTTTAATTAATGTATAGTTGACATATAATATTACATTAGTTTCAGGGTTACAACACAGTGACTCGGCATTTATATACCTTACACTGTGATCACCATAAGTCTAGTAACCTTCTGTCTCAGTACAGTTATTACGATATTATTGACTATACTCCCTGTTCTTTACCCTGTATCTCTGTGACTTATTTATAACTGGCAGTTTGTCCTTCTTAGCCCCCTTTACCTTTTTCACCCTTCTCCCCAACTCTCTCCCTTCTGGCAACCATCAGTCTGTTCTTTGTGTCTATGAGTCTGCTTTGTTTGCCCCTTTGCTTTGCTTTCTGGATTCCACATATAAGTGACATCAAGCGGGATGTGTCTTTGTCTGTCTGACTTATTTCACTTAGCATAATACCCTCTCGGTCCATCCATGCACATGCAAATGGCAGGATTTCATTCTTTCTTATGGCTGAGTAGCAGTCCCTGTTTATAGCCTACATCTTCCTTTCCTTCCTTACCCACTCATCTGTCAATGGACACCTAGGTTGCTTTCACATCTTTGCTATTATAAATAATGCTGCAATTATCACAGGGGTGCAGGCATCTCTTCAAATTAGTGTTTTTGTTTTCTTCAGATAAATGTCCAGGAGTGGGAATGCTGGGTCACATGGCATTTGTCTTTTTAATTGTTTGTCTCTCTCCCCTTTTAAAAATTGTCCTCAGGCTCCTGGGATAGGCTTCACCCCAGCCTCAAAGGATTTAGATTCTATTCCACTGTTTGTTTTTCTGTCTTATCTTTCATGCTCTATCATACTTTATCTGGGGTGTGAACAGAAAGTTCAAGGATCAACAAGGAACCATTCCTTGGTTCCCAAGCCTACATTATGTCTGCATCTTATTTGATTCCTTGGCAGGTTGCGCTGACATGAAAAAGCGTATTGTTTCTTCGGCATTCCTCCTGGCTCTAATTGTTCTGTAATCCTCAATGACTATAACAGAACTGCCTCAACTTAAGCTCTAGCAGGTCTGTTTCTCTCAAATCATTTGTCACCGCCCCCACTGCCATCTCACTGAGTCACCGCTGCCTTGCACATACACCCTGTGGTGCTCAATTATTCAGATGCAGATAATCCATACCCTCCTTCCCCTTTCCTGCCTTAGACGGCACTTCTCAGCAGTTTTTCAACCAGCAAAGTGAGAAAAAGTAATATACCTTGCTGAAGTATGGTACTGGCACATAGTAGGTATTCAATAAACACTGTTCCAATATTGAATAAAGCATGAAATCAGTCAAATGTGTCTGTTAGCAATACTCTAAAAGTTTAGAGTGATGGAAAGGAGATGATTAGTTAAAAATTCAAGTTCTTGTTATCTGTGAATTTCATCTGTCCAGGTGAGTGGTTTTCAAATATTTTCTTAGTAATGAAACCTATTAAAATTTTTTTAAATTAAATTTATTGGGGTGACATTGGTTAATAGGATCATATAGGTTTCAAGTATACATTTCTATGATACATGATCTGTATATTATACTGTGTGCCCACCACCCAAAGTCAAACCATCTTCTGTCACCATATATTAGGCCCCCTCCATCCCCACTGAAACCTATTTTCATAGATGAACTTTAATAGAGCAACCTCATAAATAAAACAGATAAAAGAAATACTCAAAGGATGTCTATGGGGCTTGACCCATAGAATGTAGTTTTGACGACTTTAAAAAAAAAAAATCTTTATTTATTTCAGAGAGAGGAAGGGAGAGGGAGAGAGAGAGAGAAACATCAATGATGAGTCATTGATTGGCTGCCTCCTGCACGCCCCCTGCTGGGGATCGAGCCCGCAACCCGGGCATGTCCCCTGACCGGGAATCAAACCGCGATCTCCCGGATCCTAGGTTGATCCTCAGCCGCTGAGCCACGCCGGCCAGGCTGTTGAACACTTTTTAATGCCAGTACAATCATATGAGGTATATCCAGGATGTAGGAGCTGGAGCCCTATGCTCTCCAAACAGGCCAGTTGGTTTTGTGAAGAAATGGAATGGGTAAATTGAGGATGTGAATTTGCTAAGACTAATATAAAACGGCGTACAATCACAACCATTACAAAAGAAAAGAAGAAAAGACAAGACAAAAGAAAAGATCTTTACTGTTCCTTTAGAGCTAGCACAGGTGGGCAGAAGCTGCTGGAGGCAGTGTGAGACTTCAGTCATCCAAGGGCCTGTAGGAGGTCCCACCCACCAATATGACTCCTGGCTAATCTATTTCCCCTCGCTCAGAAACACTGCTTCACAGTTGTGAATGTAAAATAACCTTAATCAGTAATTTTAAACCAGGAGGACAAAAGCAATGGGACTGAAACGAATTTACACTTTCAATTATTATTACCAAAATGTAGAAACTTGCCTTTTGCATGTGTGTGGTCTGTTTGTTTTTAAATGATAACCTTTAACTGAAAGGAAGTACTGTGTTTGAAAAGGGTTCCAGGACGCTGGCGATGGTGAAACAGACATCAAATTAGGACTGAGATTCTCTTGTTCTCTAAGATGCTATGCTCCCCACGATAAATAAGACAGAAGAATGGTAAACATAAGAAAATAGATGTCTACATATATTGCACAAATGAACACAGTTCTCTGAACTCTACTGGTGACAAACACACACACACATAAACAAACAAAAAAACCACCCCGAAATCTGGATTGTTCCAAAATCCAGATTTTCCCATTCAAAACACTGTCATGTTTTCAAGGCTTTACATTCTTAAATGGTTAGAACTTGTATGAGTGGCCTGACACTGATGCCAAATCCATTTCATCTATTTCTTAAGGTAGGCTTTGGAAAGACTTGCCTTTGTTTTTACTTTAGCTATGAGAATATTAATGTTTTGTACCTTAAAAGAGATTTTTGTCACAGTTGGATACTTTCCCCTTGGTGTAGATTCCTTAGCTGGTGTAGAAAGCTTAGCAGGGGCACCCAATGACACATCTACTTAGGTGTGCCTTGTTTTCAGCTTGGCAGCTTTGGGACTTATCTTATGGTGACCTCAGTGCTGGATATTTAATTCATATAATTTCTTTGTGTAAATGGAGCAACTTTTGCTCAATGTCTCCAAATATACCCTTTTATTTGAAGAGATTTATCCTTAAAGCAGTTGT
Organism: Miniopterus schreibersii; assembly: GCF_964146895.1. Taxonomy (NCBI): domain Eukaryota; kingdom Metazoa; phylum Chordata; class Mammalia; order Chiroptera; family Miniopteridae; genus Miniopterus; species Miniopterus schreibersii. Next base: position 92,943,658 of record NC_138104.1, read on the forward strand.
ATCTTCTTATCAACAGTTCACAGAAATTCAACTTTAATTTTTATTTTAAAAATGATCATAGTAAAATTGATTTGGGAGAGGGGTACAGTTCTATGACTTTTAACACATGTAACACCCACAAGAATCAGGATATAGGACAGTTCCATCACCTCCAAAACTCCCTCGTGCTGCCCCTTTGCGTTCACACCATTCTCTATCCACAACAACCACTGACCTCTCCGCCGTTAGAGCTGACATTTCGAGAATGCCACCTAAATGGAATCACACAGTGTAGCCTTTTGAGCCTGGCGCCTTTCACTCAGCATCATGCCTCTGAGATCCCTCCAAGTTGCTGGGTGTATCAGTAGCCCACGATATGGAAGTACCCCAGTTTATCCATTCATCCTTTGAAGTGTGTTTGAGTTGTTTCCAGTTTGGGGCTATTATGAATTCAGCTGCTCATAAACATTTGTGTACAGGTTTTTGTATGAGCATAAGTTTAATTTCAACAGGGTAAATACCCAGAAGGATTTCTAGGTCACATGGCAAGTGCATACTGACCTTTGTAAGAATTGCCAAGCTGTTTTCCAGACTGGCGGCACCATTTTACATTCCCACCAGCAACATATGAAGGTTCCTGTTGTTCCACATCCTCTCCAGCATTTGGTATTATCAGCATTTTGTATTTTAGCCACTCTAATAGGTATGGAGTGGTATCTTGGCATGGTTTCAATTTGCATTTCCCCGATGCTAGTAATGTCGAATAACTTTTCACACGCTTACTTGTCACCCATCCTTATATCCTCTTTGGTGAAGAATCTGTTCAAGTCTTTTATTTTTAAATTTAATTCCTTGCTATTTTTACTATTGTTTTGAGAGTTCTTTATGTATACTGGATACAGATCCTTTGTTGGATATGTGATTTGTAAATATTTTATCCAAGTTGGTGGCTTGTCATTTCTTTTCCTTAACATTAAGTGTCTTGTGCAAAGCAAAGGTTTATATTTTGATGAAGTCCAGGTGATTTTTTCTTTTATGGATCAAAAGTTTGCTCTTGTGTCTAAGAACTCTTTGCCTAACCTTAGGTCATGAAGAGTTTTTCCTAAAGCTTTAGTTTTACATTTTAGACCTTGAGTTAATTTTTGTGTAAGGTAAGAAGAGCTTTAGGTCAAAGTTCATTTTTTTCCCTGCATATGGATGTCCAATTTTTCCAACATCACTTGATAAAGGGACTATTTATTTTCCATTCAATTGCTTTTGCAACTTTGTCAAAAATAAAATGGCAAAACTTGTGTAAGTCTATTCTTTCCAGTTTCTTCCACTGGTCTAGATGTCTATCTTTTTGCCAATTCCACACTGTCTCGATTACTGTAGCTTTATTGTCAGTCTTAAATTTGAATATTGATTCTTTCAACTTTATTCTTTTTAATTATGAATTCAATTTCTTTAAAAGGTTATGGGACTATTCAGGTTATCTATTTCATCTTGGATGAATTTTTATAGTTTGCGATTTTTGAGGAACTGGTCTACTACTTCTAAGTTGTCAAATGTGTGTAGTTTCTCTTAATATCCTTTTAAAGTCTTTGGAAGTCTAGCATTCTGGATATTGCTAATTTCTATCTTTGCTTTTTCTTACCTTTGACAGAAATGATAAGCCTCCAGCAAGGCTGGCAAAGGTAAAAAGAGAAATGATACAATATGCTTTGTGTGACTTCAATTCTTTTAAATTCATTAGGGTTCCTTTTATGACTCAGAATATACTGTATCTTGTTAAATGTTCCATGTGCACTTGACAAGAATGTGGATCTGCTATTGTTGGGTGCAGCGTTCTATAAATATCAATTAGATCCAGTTGGTTGTCAGTTCTTCTATATCCTTGCTGATTTTCTGTCCAATATTTCTATCAATTACTGAGAGAGGAGTGTTAAAGTTGCCAAGTATAATTATGGATTGTCTATTTCTCCTTTCAGCTATGCCAGTTTTTGCTTCAGGTATTTTGAAGCACTGTTGTTAGGTGGATACACACTTTGGATTGTTATCTCTTCTTAGTGAATTAGCTCTTTTATCATTATGTAAAGTCCCTCTTTATCCCTAGTAATTTTCTTAGCTCTGAAGTCTAATTTTCTGCTATTAATATAGTCACTCTAACTTTCTTTTGATTAGTGTTTGCATGGTATACCTTTTGCCATTTTCTACTTTTAACCTACCTATATCATTATATTTGAAGTGAGTTTCTTGAAGACATTTTATAGCTAAATCATTTAAAAAATATACTCTGATAATTTATGTTAATTGGTATACAAGATACATCACTTAATGATGGAGATACATTCTGAGAAATGCATCATTAGATAACTTCATTACTGTGTTAAAATCAGAGTGTGCACTTACACAAACATACATGGTATAGCCTACTACACACATAGGGTATATGGTATAGCCTGTTGCTCCTAGGATATAAGCCTGGATAGCATGTTACTGTACTAAATACTGTAGGCAACTGTAACACAATGGTAAGTATTTGTGTATCTCAACATATCTCAACCTAGAAAAGGTATGGTAAAAATACGGGATAAAAGATGAAAAATGATACACCTGTATAGGACACTTAACATACATGGAGCTTATAGGGCTGGAAGTTGCTCTGGGTGAGTCAGTGAGTGAGCGGTGAGTGAAGGTGAAGGCCTAGGACATTACTGAACACTACCGGAGACTTTATAAACACTGTCCCACAGCCTTCCCCCTGCTTCCCTCCGACAGGGTCAGAAATGGAACACTGAAGCTGTCGATACTGCTCCACGAACAGGAGTGTGGGCTGGACTGACTGGAAATTTCAAGGACAAACTGGCTACGGCGTAGATCACCATCATGCTGACTGGCAGGAAGGAGTGAAAGGTGGTCTGAGGATCAGTACAAATAAGAAAATCAAGATGGAGAGCCCAGCTGGCGTGGCTCAGTGGCTGAGCATCGACCTAGGAGCCAGGAGATCGCGGTTCAATTCCCGGTCAGGGCACAGGCCCGGGTTGCGGGCTTGATCCCCAGCAGGGGGCGTGCAGGAGGCAGCCGATCAGTGACTCTCTCATCATTGATCTCTCTCTCTCTCTCCCCCTTCCTCTCTCTGAAATCAATAAAAAATATATATATATAAAAAAGGAAAGTAAATCAAGATGGAGAAAGAAAAGAACATAGGGGACTGTTGTGGCCAGGGCAGGCTGGCTCCACACCACAGAAAGCTTCTACTGAAGTGGCAGCGGCACTGAATACTTGTTAGGGTAGCTCCTGTGTACCCATGTCCTTGTATAGGATCTTACGTCCTCAACAAAGAATTTGCAGCCATGCACTCTGAACACCATTACATTAGATACTGGAGGGCTGTAGAGCTCTCTGAATATGTAGATCTGGGGGGACAGGCTACTCGGTGCTGAAACAGGTCAGTGGCTGACTGACTGGGGTGTAATTCGTACACTCAAAATTGAGGTGCTGAAAAGCTGATGAATATTTTATTGAGAGCCTCCCAAGACCTCCCCTAAAATTCCTGCCTTTAGAAAATAGATAAAAACCCTTAAGACTAAGGGCCCAGTGCTTGCTCCATGATTTCTGATAATAAACGTGTCATCATTCGAATAATTTTCCCTTACATCATCTTTCTCTGTCACCTTTAAATTTTTTTTCTTTGTCTTTTGTTTCCAACAGTTTGCTTATGAGTGGATCTCTCTGGGTTTATCCTGTTTGGGGTTCACAGGGCTTTCTGAATCTATAAGTTTATGTCTCTTGCCAAACTTGGGAATTGTTCGCATTTCTTCAAATATTTTTTTCAGCCTGGTATATTCCCCTTCTTTGGGACTTCAATGGCATGAGTGTTAGCCTTTCTGTTCCACAAGGCCCCTGAGGTTCTGTTCTCCCCAATTCCCCAGTCTTTCTCTCATCTTTTTTTAAAAAAAATTTTATTTATTGATTTTAGAGAGAGGAAGGGAGAGAGGGGGAGAGGAGGAGAGGGGGTGAGAGAGAGACAGACATGGATTTGTTGTTCCACTTATTTATGCATTCATGGGTTGATTCCTGTATGTGCCCTGACCAGGGATTGAACCCACAACCTTGGTTTATCGCAAGAATGCTCCAACAAACTGAGCCTCACTGATGCTCCAATAGGGCCTCTCTTCTTTAGATTAGATAATTTCTATTGATCTATATTCAAGTTTACTGACTCCTCTGTAATCTCTATTTTATTAAACTCAGCCAGTGAGTTTTTAAATTTTGATTACATATTTTCAGTTCTAGTATACGTATTTAGCTCTTCTTTGTATTTCTTTGCTGAGACTGCACTTTTCATTCATTTCAAAAATGTTCACCATTGCTTGTTAGAACACCCGTGTAATAGCTGCTTTAAAGTCTTTGTCATGTAATTCTAACATCAGTCCCATCTCAGCATTGATGTCTTTGTTGTTGTTATTACTAATCCTCACCCAAGGATATTTTTTCCATTGATTTTTAGAGATTGGAAGGGAGGGGGGAAGAGGGAGAGAATAAGTGAGAGAGAGAGAGGGGTGGGAGTGAGAGAGAAACATTGATGTGAGAGAGATAAATAGATTGGTTGCCTTCTGCATGTGCCCCAGCCCGGATCAAACCTGCAACCCAGGTACATGCCCTTGACTTGGAATCAAACCCGAGACCCTTTGGTGCATGGGCCAATGGTCTGACCACTGAGCAACATCAGCCAGGGTACATTGATGTGTTTTGATTTTTTTTCCCCATGCAAGTTGAGATTTTCCTGGTTCTTCTTATACCAAGTAATTTTAGATTGCACCCTGGATATTTTCAATATTATATTATGATTCTTTGGTTCATGTTAAGATCCTCTAAACATGTTGATATTTTTCTTTTAGCACGCAATTGACTTCATTAGGTTTGGGCTGTGAGTTCCAACCCACTTTCTTTGGGCTGTGGCTCTGATGTCAGTTCAGTTTTCAAAACTGCTGCAGGGAATTTTGGATCAGTCCCATGTGTGCACCACCCAGTATTCCACCTGGGTCCTGAGCGGTGGTCTTTTACTTCTGTGTACAGTGATTAGGCTCCGATTCTTTCCTTCCAGATCAGAGGTTGAACCAAGGAGGTCATGAACAACTTTATGGGGTTATTTTCCCTGAGGTTGTTGCTGTCTGTGAGCTCCCTGGTACCTTCCAGTTACTTGCAGCTAGCTCTTGCTTTCAGTCCTCCAGCCTGAAAGCTGGGTCTTAACTTACTTTTTTTTGAGAGAGTTTTTTCCCCTTCCTTGGAGTTCCAGCTCTGGGTGACTCCCACTGCAGCTTCTGTTGCCACCATAAGAAAAAGAAAAAACCTGGGGGATTTCCACATTCTCTCTGGGTTTTAGGAGTTCCTTTTGTTCTTTTTACTTCTCTAATCCTTGTTCACAACTTTAAGATCTGGATCAAAATTTATATCTTCTACAAAGTCTTACCTTACTAACTCTATTTTACCCTACCTCCTCAGCACTGATGTATTAATTCTATAATACACTGTTAAGAATTTTTGTTTTGCTTGAAATGTCTGCTTGGTTCCTCATATTGAAGTTGTATAAGGGCAGAACCCATGGCTTCAGAATCCTTTTTACTTCCCACATCCCAGACAAGCATCCCGGAGATAGACAATATTCAGTAAGTTTAATTATTTGGTTGACAGATGTTCCAGTCAGTCTTTGTAAAAATAAGAGTATCTGTGCATATTATGAGGATGAAGAGAGAACAGTAAAATAGGGGAAAGTAAGGTGCTAATTAATCATCAAGATAAAACAAGGTACAGTTGGTTGCACTATGCTCATTTTGAACATGAGAACTTATTCCAGTGCCAATGGCACATCAGAGAACAATTTGAACATAGTATGAATTTTTTTGTTTGCTTCTGCAGGCTTTCGTCTATAAGCAGCACTAGGTAAATGCACAGAACTGCACCCAGCTGAACCAGGCCACACAGGAATATATAAAATGCGCACACCTCGCAAACACTGGCTGTGAGCGACACTCACTGACGCCTGGTGCTTGTTTCAACGTCCCTTTCCATTTCAGATAACCTCCCTTCCCCACCGCACCATGACTCGCAAGCCGCAGCCCTCTTGCAGTTCGTGTCCATAAGCAAACCAGGTCTTGATCAAGGTAAAGGGCTGTATTTATTGTAGTAGTAACATATTTCTTAGCTATCTGAGATGTGTAAGATTATGCCATTGTTTTTGTTAAGTTCTTATATTCTTGTTTATGTGGCACTGACGAAATTGTGTTCTGTGCCCTTAAACCCTGCGTTTTTCTCATAAACCATTCGAGGATGATTATGTGATTTTACATATCTTGGTGATTTTTAGAAACACATGTATTACATTACAGGAGAATTGAGTGTAATGAGTGGAGGAGAGGGAAGGCTGGTGGGAGGGGGCATGAGGGTAAAGGCAAAGAACAAGCTTGGACCACACTCCCAGGACTTTAATTTCAAGATCTGCCCGAGAAGATTTTCTTTGATCTGTAACCATCCAAGAAAAAAGGGCATAGCCTGACACCCCTAAACTGGGGTCTGGTAGCTCATCCAATCGGAGATTTGTGTGCTCTAAAGAGTCAACTTCAACTTAATGGTTCAAAGTAGAAGCGACACAGCTCCCTGAGACTGGTCTCCCTAACACCAGAGCATCACCTAAGTGGAGAAAGTGGAGGAGGCACCGAATCCTCCAGCTTCTAAGCGGAAGCCTTAAGAAGAAACCCACGGGAATGTCTCGTTTCCTCATCTCTACTTATTTTTATCTCACTGATCCTTCTGGTCCTAGCTCACATCTCACCTTTGCTATGCAATCATCTCTCAACTCCTCCTCTAACCACTTATCCACGTTTAAACTAAAAATTAGTACGGCATACCTTGTTTTATTGTGCTTTACAGATGTTGCTTTTCTTCTTCTTACAAATTGAGGGCAAGACCCTCCACCAGCAAAAAGATCCCTTTACTGTGATATTTGCTTTATGGCAGAGGACTGGAACCAGACCCACAACATCTCCGAGGCCTGCACAGCAGTTATTTATTCTCTGCCGTCCCTCCGACACACCTGCGCGTGGACGCGCGCACACCCATCTGAGACAGAGGCTCATTCCAGCTGTAATTCTCATGACTTTTAGGGATCTCTCCGTGTGTGTAGGAGTATGTGTGTGTGGGCAGGTGTCTCTGGTCCAGAAATTTGCCTTGTCAGCTAGACTGTGAGCTTTAAGTCGAGCACAAGTCATTTTGCCCCTAAAGCTTATTATGAGCAAGGACAGTGCTATGTTACGTGGGGTCCAAAAGACCTTTTGTGTCTTTTGTATGGCAAGCAGTTGACCATTAAATCTATGTTTAGGAAGAAACGGTGATTTGGGTAAGGAGTCTATTCCTTTATTTACCTTGAAAATGACTTATTTTTAGGTGAGTAAATGTATTAGAATTCAATTCAGAATCAATAGACTATAGGAAGGAATCTCTCTGCCATTCATTCTATATAATAGCATGGGGGGAAAAAGATCTAAGTAACAAATCCTATCAGTTTTGACTTTTAAATGCATCCAGAACCCAACCACTTCTCACAAATTCCCCTGCTATCCTTTCGGTCCAGCCACCATCATCTCTTGCCCGGATTACAGCAATCAAAGCAGCCCACTTAAAGTCAGATCATGGCACTTCTCTGTTCAGAACTCCCCAGTAGTTCCTCATCCGCCCTGGAACAGAAGTCAAAGTCCTTTCAATGGTTTACATGCCCACCCTGGTCTGTCTCCTCCCCCTACCCCCAGCTCTCCCACCTCACCTCTTACCTGCTCTCCCAACTGTCTATTCATCCTTTGCCAGACCAGCCTCCTTGCTACTCCTTAAATACGCCAAGCATCTGCCTACTTCGGGCGCTTTATACTTGTTGTTCCTTGTGCCTGACATGCTTTTCCCCCACATATCTACAAGGCTCACTGCCTCACATCCTCCTGGACTTTTCTCAATATCACGAACTTCCCTACCCACCCTGTATAAACTAGCAACCCCCACTTGTGTCACTCCCATTCCTCCTCACATAGCTGAATTTTTCTCCACTTTGGTGTCTTGCTACATCCCTAGTGCTGTAGCAATGTTGGGCCAGAGTAGGTGCTCAACAGATTTTTGCTGGATGAATTTGGAGTATATAATAAGCAACATTATTTATAACCATGACTTAAAAGCATAAAATGATCTCTGCTTGGCATTCCAAGGGAGACATATCCCATATCAAGGTTATCATCAAGGTTATATGTTTGGAGGAAGAAATCACACAAAAATTATCAAGGCTATAAGAAAAGATTCCGAAATCCTGTTCCTTAATTTGGAGTGCTGCCCTAAAACACAGGAAGGAGGCTTTGGAAATCTCAGTTTCCACCCTCTGGTTCCTCTGGAAAACCATAACAAATATGTTCTACACAGCACTGCATCGAGGTAAGGGAAGTGGGGGGGAACCTACACACAACAGGCACCTCCCCTGATGCGAACCAAACCGTGTCTGCCCACGTCTTCGGTGGGCTTGCTGCTGAATGCTGAACTACATATCCCAAAATGCCTTTCAGGGTTCTGTGCCAGCGTTCCACAGTGCCACTTCCACAAAACAGCATTCAGTGTCTGAGATTAAACTGAGGCAGTGTGCTGTTGGTGAGGAACGCTCTGCCGGTTCTGCATAGCAACTCCAGCATGTTTACCCAGACTGTGTTTGTATTAACCAGGTCTGGCTTTCCAGTGAGTTCTGTGTGCTTCTAAAATGAGAAACACAGCCACACAATGTACAGCCTTAAAAATAAAATTCTGCAGGGTGAGTGAAAGACAATATATCGTCTAAATATAAATTCTAATTTCAGCATGTGGTTTTGCTATTTTTAATCCCCATGGAATTTCAGACCCCCTTCAGCCTGTATTCAAGGCTGTAACTATAGCTTTTTGGTCACTGACGTGTACTTCAAACATCAAGGCTAATAAATATCAAATCTGAGCCAAGAACATCTACCTTGAACTTCAAGAGCCCACATATTCCCACCCAAGGATGAATGACCATCTTCCACTAACACAATAACTTGGAAAATATGTCAAACACTTCGCATAAGCTCTGAGTAATTTATCACACATAGAAACAAATCAGTAGGTGAACCAAGGGGGGGAATTCTCTTGTAGGACATAAAGAAAAGATGGGTTAAA
>NC_138104.1:92957834-93000334 GCF_964146895.1 Miniopterus schreibersii
GGCAAGGAAGGATTCTCCCCTAGATTTCAGAGGGAGAACGCCTTGCCAATACCTGGATCTCAGACTTCCAGCTAGTTTCCAGAACCATGAAAACAATAAATTTCTATTGTTTTAAGCTACTTGGTTTGTGGTACTTCATCACAGCAGCCCTAGGAAATGAATACACTACTAATGGAGCCTTATACTTAAGTCTAAATAAATCACTTGGCTCTCAAAACACCTGACAAGGCGTGGGCCAGAGATTGCATGTGCCAAAAAAAAATAAAATTATTTGTTTTAGTATATAGAAGGCTAAAAATGAATCAACACTGTAAATACAGACGCCAAGAAAGTTAACGCAACCCTAAATAGATTTCACAGAAACTGGCTACCTAGAAAAGTTGGTTGCAGCAGGATTGTTCTGTTCTGTACTAGCGCCAGTGAGAGCAGCTGAAGTGCAACCTACAGTTCTGGGCTCCTCACTTTATTGGGAAACGAACACCAGACTGGGATTATTATTCTGAAAGCAGAGCACTAGAAAAATGGTTGAAGACCTAGGAATTTTGGGCCTAGCAGGGAAAGGCTCAGGAAGATAGCCACCTTCAATATCTAAAAAGGCTCTCATAAAACAGGAACACAGTAGGTGCTGAATAAATCCTAACTGAAGGCAAGGGATCGATCCATTCAGCTGAACTAGGAGCAGTTAGTGAGCCACAGGAAGCCACATTTAGGCCAAATGTAGGACCTGTCTAGCTAATGAAAAAGAAAATAAACTTTGAAAGTGTATTGTCAACATTACATTTTAAAAAAGTATATTAAAAGAAGCAACCCAAATGTCCATCAATGGATGAAAAGATGAACACATGGTGGTATCTCTAGTCAATGGACTACCTATTGGGCCATAAAAAGCAATGAAGTACTGACACGTGCTACAACATAGCAGAATCTCAGAAACATTGTGCTAAGTGAAAGAAGCCAGACACGAAAGGTCACATATTATATGATTCCTAACGGGCACAGGGATTTCTTCGGGGGTGATGAAAATGGTTTGGAACTAGACAGAGGCGGTGATCGCACAACATTGTGAATGTACTAAATGCCACTGTATTATTCACTTAAAAATGGTTAATTTTACATTACAGGAATTTCACTTCAACAAAAAAAGGATGACAAAAATTGAAAAGGAAGGCTAGCATCTGCTTTGTGGTAAGAGAAGCTACAGGTAGAATTTAGCAATTTCTGCATCCAAGAACAAGCATGTTGAAATCACAACAGAGATCCTAAGGACCCTTCATGGTAAAAACCCAGAGTCTGCTGGAGGGTAACCAATGACTAGATCCAAATGTTTAAGGCTTTCCATCATGGTTCTGAGGTTCTCTTCCTGCACAACTCATGAATACTACCTTAAGAGATCACAATTATTTTTCCATTTTCATCTTATGCAGAAAGAAGACATTCTCCTAGGTAGCTTGACAACATTCTCAGTGTCCCTAACTTAACATCAAATCAGCCACAGCCATTTTGAAACTGTAACCTAACGATTATAAGTTCGTTATTTAAACTCTCCCTTGAAGGCCAAAGTCCGGTATGGTACACATGCTCCATTACAAAAGTTTTCAACAGCTTTACAACTGAGGATAATGTGAGAGACACTGGAATTGTCCCAAAGTAGGACTGTAAGTCATTTTACTGCTTCCTTCATAAGTGGCCTTCAAGAAATTTAGCTGAATCAAGAACTGAATAAAGGACCCCACCCCAGTGCTCCTGCCCCAGGGGCAGCACAATTTCACAAATTATTTCCCCCATGGCCCAGGGAGTCTCACTTCGATGTTTCTCATCTCCACACCAAGAATGGAAATGTTAATGAGAAAAACTTTAACTTGGTTTAAAGTCCTAGTTCTATAATGAAAACAAAACAAAGCTTACACTTTATTTTTGGTGAATTGCATAACACAGAATCCCCTGTGGATTCGGCTCATAGCCATACAGATTAGGCCAGCTTAAGAAGTCAAAACCATGTCCCTAAAATAAGCAGATATTCAAATATTTATTCTCTGGTTTGGGTAAGTCCTGCCTCTATCACCAGTGTGGAAAAGGGTCCTACTATTCACTTAGGAATTTATGCAGACCTCGAAGTTTTCATTCCTGTATTTATTTGCACTTCCTATGTAGCAGAGAAAATACTTTTAATAATCAGCAATTTGCATACTGTTAAGTTCCCACGAACCTAAGGAAACTTAACTGATTTTTGAAAAGAAGATATCTGAGAAGAGAGACACATCTAAAACCCTGGGAACAAAATTGCCCCAGCTTTCTTCTCATAACTCTGGCAACATGAGCCAGAAGAAGAGCCAGCTTTCATACTCCAAGTTGATTCTGGAAAGTACTCAAGCCAACTGCAACCCAGGACTAAATGAGAGTGGATTTATTATGTGAGGATGAGATTGGCACAGTAAGAGGGAAGTGCTTTACCATCAACCTTGAACGTGTTTAAAGTCCCCACTAGTCAAGCATTGGGAAAGCAGTGCTTTTGTCCAAACAGATATTTACAAATGCCAATTTTTGCTCACAGATATCAATTCTGTATCAGTTAGGTAATGTTAAACTAGCTTCATAAATAAGGGCATGGCCCGTTCATTGATATGTCCCTAGCACCTAGCAAAGTGCCTAGGATATAGGTGTTCAATAAATACTTTTTAAATGAAAGTAATATATGATTGAGATGCAGCAATCCACAACTTAAAAGCCAGGTAAGCACAATCCTGCAAAACTAACACTTTGGAAAGCCCTATGATAATTATAATGATCCTGTCCATCGCACTGCTGATTACGGAACTTCTCTGGAACTACAGCAGGTCCTCTAATAACATCATTTTGTTATAACATTGATGAGATGCCATAGGAACTTAACTCTTTATCAATTAGCCTGTGGCAAAACTGGCTTTGTTATACATCACTTTGCTTAAAGTTACAGAACCTATCGATGACGTTGAGCGAGGGCTTACCGTATCTCTGGAAAGATGCAGCTTTCCCTCCTACTAGGAAAGCCTAGGAACCTCATAAATAGGATTAAGAAATTCCCCGCTCACCTCGAGCAGCTCCCAGCGAACTGCAGAAGCACGGGCTCAGCCCTGTCAAGGTCCCTGTGACCGGCTAAGGGCACTATCACCAACCAGGGTGCTGGGGACCTCCAGTTATTCCCGGGGCCATGCTCCGAGCTGCAATACGACCCAAGGGGCTAAGCTGTAAGAGCTGCTTTCTGGGAAGAGTAGCTGATACCTTTGATAAATGCCTGCCCGAAATGCCACCGCTTTTTAGGACAAGGGTATGAAGGGGAGAAAAAAATGATTTCAAAATGCCTGTGTTGGTTCACTCATTTAAAAAGGATAATAAATAATCGAAGATAACCTGATGTATTAAACCACCACCAGTATCATCACCAATGTTTATTGGAAGGCTACCGATCTGCTAGCTATACACTTTCCCTTTCTTTCACCAAGAAGGCAATCATAAAACTGGCTGACTTTCTAAGAAGTAATTCAATTTTCATTGAACTTCACTTGATGAGCTAGATGTTAAAGGCTCAGAGGCAGCATGGGTTCCCGGAGCAAGGTGGCTCCCCTGGAGCCTACAATCGGATTGATGACTCACACTAAATTGATAGTCTCTTTTCTCCCTCCGCCTGCCCGTGCAAGCCCTGCGATGAGACTGACGTCGAAAGAATTTGCTGCGACAGCTAACTCTCACTTTGTGCTCTGCATTTTTAAATAACCTACATGCTACTGTGTTAATTATCAGAGATATATGGAAAGGTAAGGAACATGTCTACATATCAAGTTAGTTAAACATAAATGAATCATATTCAAATGCTGCAAAGGCGGGGGTAAAACTGGTTACAGTGTAAGTTGGGACAACCCATTAAGAAAGCGATTTGGCAATGCAAGCCATGACCATACTGAATCTATGCATTTGGATATGTAGAGTCGGTAAGAATTTATCCTAAAGAAATATTTCAAATGCCATAAATATATTTTAAGCAGGAACATATTCATAACAGTTTTCTAGTAAAGAGATAGTGAAAGTAGCCTAAAATGCCCAATGAGAGGGACAGTCAAATTTGCATTTAAAAATTTTGGTGCTGGAAATTACGCAGCAACGCCGATAGATGCTTGACAAAAGAGAAACATGATACAAAAGCGTACTTTCATTTTGACTGCAAACACATAAAACATCCATATGGACAGGCAAAAGAACAAGGGAGCACACAACAACAGTGGTAGCCATTTGTAGTTTCTGACTTCTTGCTAAATTTTGTGAATGACAATATATCGTCTTAAATATTTCCCTAAAACTAGCCTGTGTATCAGCCATTTTCAGCGAAAAGATCTGAAGTTAAAATCTGGTTAAAGAACCCTACCTCTCTGTTAACAAACAAGTAAGTAAACAACAGGTTTCCTATGCTCTCTCTCTTCTCACCAAAATCCTTACAAATCCTCGGGCCGGACAAATGTGGAAACTGAGGCACATTACGTCGTGCTTGGCGAGGCAGACTGCACGTGACCGTTCTACAGGCTCCGAGGCAATGTGCCACAAGCGTGTTTAACTTTGGCCAGCCCACCGTTTGCTAGAACACTTGATCACAAAGCCCGCTTTGCACAGACCTTCAAACATTGCTGTCCCCACAGTCTGGGAAGTGGTGCTTGGATGTTGCTCAAAGGAAATTGCCAGGAAGATGTTTCCAGATGTGTGCTCCCCAGTTGGGGGTCACTGAAGATAGTTTGCCTTACCCCTCAGATTTATGTGTTAAGGTAGAGAAAAAGCTTGAGAACTACTGATCTATGCTGCTTCTCAGAAACAATGGAATCCCATACAAATAAACCCTCCAGGGTACTGCTTGGGGAGGTTTTCTGGCCCTTACAAAAGGGGTTCTGATCTAGTCTAAAGATAATAGCAGTTTCTACAAAGGAATGGTATCTCTTCCTTGTAATTATGAAGTAGCAACCAGAGACCTGAGTAACCCATATGAGAATTAGCTCTTTTTTAGATACAAATATAGTATTGTTCGGGACATGAAAAAATGCACTAGGGTGTCTCTACCGAGCAAATTCCAAATATCTACTTCCCAGAGCTAAGGAATGGGCAAACAGAGCACCCCTCCCGCAGTTATTTAGCATTATTTCTGCCACCGTTACCTCTGGTCGAAGTGTGGCTTTCATGCAAACTGGGCAAAGAGGTCCATTTCGGGAGAAATGAAGGGGAAGGTGCCGAATTCGGTTTTGACAGGTTGGCTCCTCACAAATCAACCAGCCCTGCGGAGAAAAAAGAGAACGCTTCAGTCCTCTCGCCACCATCAACAAATACAAATAAAACCCCCTTTCGTTATCAAGATAGACTCATCTCACTCAAACCTTCCTTAGAGATTCTGAAATAGCTCCTTACCTTTCTTTCCTGATGTGTTCATTTGATCTGTGCCCCAAACTTAAAAGTGAGGCCACTCATCAAGTTTTACAAACAGAAAGATTACATGAGATGCTTTTTTCTCTTTTCTTAAAATACACCCCCCCACCCCACATACAAAAATATCTCCCAATAAAAAAATTATATGATTACTCACAGATGTAAACCAAGGGGTTTTAAATTCATTAGTACAGACCATTACCAAAGTAAAGAATATACTACATAGAAATAAATAAACACCTGAGTAACTACTGATTACTTAATTGCTGTGATCAGTTTATTTTGCTGTGAAATGAGCACAACAGTACTTGCTTTACAGGCCTGTTGTGGTTGTGATGTAATACATTCAGAGTGCTTGGAACTATACTTGGCATAAGAGAAACGCTGACTAATTGTAAGCAACTCTTTCATGTAAAATTAAAACATATTCTTTTACACATGCTCTCTGGAGGCATAAACCTGGCTCCCATGTCTTCAAGGACCAGTGTCAACGGATCGCCCTTTTCCAGTGGTTTCGAATAGCCACTGCGCACTCCTCCGTGCATTTCCCTCCCGCATTAACTCTCCCTTGCTGCTGTGTGGATGTGCTCATGCAGATGTGGTAACAGTGTGCCTGGCATCTTCCATCGGCATTGTTTGCTATGAAACATCTGTTAAACAAGAAGATAAGGCTTCACAAGTGGGGTCGAGCAAAACTCAGGTGCTCCGGGGGCTTTGGTGCTACCGCATTAGGCATGACAAGCCCAAGGCAAGCTGGGGGCCATAAGGTGAACACGGGATGCCCCTTGTTGCACGGGTGCCCACGTCTGACTGTCTTTGGGCCTTGGAGCACCTGGAGAGGTGGAAGTGCTGAACTTGAAGACCAAGTAGAAGTTTAAAAGATAACGTAGGCAGACAGAACAGCATGGGCAAAGGAATGAAGGCCAGAGAGAATATGTGCAGTATGATCAAGAAAGGCATCAGTGACACGTTCAACCACGTCCCCCGTTTCTAGACTGAGCAACCTGTTGGTTTTTTCTTCCTACAGGACAGCAGTATATATACAATTGTTGCTTAATGACGTTGGGGACCTTCGTCTGCCACTTATTAATGTAGCCACACAGCATTAATCTAAAGCTGCGGGATGTCTCCATTCATTACTGTGCTAAATGACTTCATTCCTCAGAATAGGCTCTTCTTGGAAGTAGCTACAACCGAAGTCAAGGGAAAGTGCTCCAAATCACTTCTTCCAGCTCCATTTATGACTTTTACCCCCAGAGAAAGTGCACTATAAAATTTTTGACGTTAAAAGAAAACATGCTACCTTTAAAAAATATAAAATCTATCTAGTCAATACATTCACAGTAAGCTTCATTCCCACCTTCAGTCAGTAGGCTGAACTATTTTAATATTTAATTTCGGTAGAACTTTTCAGGCAGAGGGTCTCAAGGGTCCTTCTGAAATCTCTAATATATGCCCAGAAGTATACTGAATATTACAGAGAGTTTCAGGAAATTACAATCTAAATAGGAAAACAAGATCCACACACACACAAAGAAAAAGCAATTCAGTACGGTCCGGCTGTAAGGAGCAAGATGCGTGGAACCAACTACAAATGCTAAACAACACAGAGAAAGGCCGAGTCGTGTGGACCCTGCCCACCTTAGACGAACCACCACTGCCACAGCGAAAGACCACGAACTGGAATCAACAATCAGGGCTTCTGAGTCACAGGCAACTGTCTGCTACAATCCCTAGGGCCCAGGACCACGTTTTCTGGATTTAAGGACACATTTTTATTCACATTTTAATATTTCTAAAACTCAGATGCATTCACGATTGACATGTACCTTTAATGACCTATTTATATTTCCTTCGAAAAAGCCGTTAAGAGTGCAGCTCACAAGCGATGGCCCCTCCGGACTAAAGAAACAAGACGCTTTGGTTTAGCCAGTTCTAGGCATGCAGAATACAGAGGGGACGGGGAGGTGACAGCAGCAGCAGGTCTTCCGTCTTAAATGCAGCCTACGACCGCCGAAGGTCAGACTAGTTGCTTCTGGAAGCAACCATTTAGGCATATTAGCAAAGGAAACAGTAGGCTTCAAGCAAGCCAGGTATGAAAAGTGTCGGACTGGACCATGCTTTTATCATTCGTTTGGACTTGTTCCACTATATTTGCTATCTGAGGCTTTACACACTCTGGAATATGTATCAGTTAACAGTGCCAACCATAGTTGTAATTCAGGCAATTCTAAACGTAATTTTAAAAAAGGAAGCAGACAAGTAACAACTATCGTGCTTTGAGACAATAAATTATTAAGCGCCAGAATATAGCCTGGAAGTTAAAACTATTTTTAATTTAATTTTTATTTATTTATTTTTAAATCCTCACCGGAGGATATTTTTTCCATTGCTTTTCAGAGAGTGGAAGGGGGAGAGAGAGACAAAGAGGGAGAGAGAGGGAGAGGGAGGGAGAGAAACATCGATGTGAGAGAGACACAGGGACTGGTTGCCTCCCGCACGGGCCCCGACCAGGGCTGGGATGGAGCCAGCAACCAAGGTACGTGCCCTTGACCAGAATCGAACCCGGGACCCTTCAGTCCCCAGGACGACACTCTAACCACTGAGCAATCCGGCGAGGGCTACTTTTTAAAATGTAATGCTCAATAAGCTAAAGTTCTTTTCAGATGTTTTTGAAACTTGATTCCATCAATTTACTGCAACTTCATGACTCACTAGGTGAGCTGCCAACCAGGGAGATGCTAAATTGTCACCTCACCTGTTTCTAAAGCAAACACCTAACTCTGTCTCTGACAGTTACTAACTAAATGCCCTTTCAAATAATAGAAAAAACAGATAATATAATTTGTCTAGACTTCCTACCAGTTGTAATTAACATTAAAGAGGTCTTTTCTTCTTTGTCACCTCTCTCTATTCAGTACTTATTTGGGTTTGTTTGTACTTACTATCTGTTAATCTCCCTTTACAAATGACAACAATAACTAGTGCTATTATGCTTGGAAATTAAACACACTGATAACTGTGTGAAGGGAACTGGGGCTGAAAAAATATTAAAACCTGTAGCTCTTTATGCCTCTTGTTTTATTTTGATAATTAAGCTTTTGGTCATGGTCTATTTTAAACAAAACTCTTCTATGGGGGAAATAGGCCCTAATTATATTCAATATATACTTTGCTTCCATTTAATTTTGTCAAGTGCATTTTGGTTAACCCTTTGTTCCTCCAACAAATAACTGACTGTACTAAATCTACCTTTCAAAGAACATTTGTGTTGTTAAAAATAAATATGCCAGGTCTTTGAAAATATTCTGTGATGGGCAAATCATCCATTGCAAGATCTCACAGTGAATTTTACTTTACCTTTCATGGGTGTTAAAAATGAAGTAAATGAAAATACTAACATTTTATAAATTCACTCTGAATTATCACTCACAGGGACAAAAGCATACTTATTTTCATTTCCCATACTGGAAAATAAAGTATAGCCCAAAACTATGCTGCCAAGTCAACAGAAGAAAAAAAAGTCAGTAAAGTGTAGTTCTTTGGAAGTCCAACCTATGAAAAGATCTGGGCTTTAATAAAAACCTCCAGAACCATTCTAAGGATGTCTACCATCTAAATATGTCATTTTATTATGCAATGTCATACCAAAGTGACAAACTGTTATAACCAACAGAAATAAGGTCATTAACATACTTTGTATAGTTTATATTTTCATGTACATGTTTCTGCATCCCCCTTTTATGGCTACACAAATTTGGGGAGGTTTGCAAAAATAAAAATATTCTGAATTTTATATATGCGTGTGTGTGTGTGCGTGGTCATTAAGTTTTCAGATGGCTACCAAAACCATATTTATAAGTAGATGGTTCAAAAGAGGTGAAGCCAGCCTGTCCAACAGCAAAACAAACCTTTTCCAAAACATGCAAAGATCTATCACCTGTTGCTTTAGTTTTAGCATCACTAATTCCTTGAAATCATTGTGTACGAAATTGTGTCAAATGCTGATTGGTTCTGATTGCTAAATTATATTTCTGAGGCCTTAACTAAAATGTTCCTGTCTGCACATGCTAAAAAGGGATCGATTTCCTCCTGTAACTGAGGCATTCCTGATACTTGCCCCTTGGACATAAACTGTTATTAATTTGGGTATATTTGTACTTTTAGAAGGATGCAGGCACAGAAATCATCCAGACCTGGAAATGTGGTGCACAGGAGGCACTCAAAAATATCTTTTGAATACAGTAGTTCCTCCCTTATCCACAGTATCGCTTTCCGTGGTTTCAGTTACCCGCGGTCAACCCCAATGTGAAAATATTAAACAAAAACACCAGAAGTAAACAATGTGTAAGTTCTAAATTGTGCGCCATTCTGAGTAGCATGAGAAAATCTTGTGCAGTCCTGCTTCATCCCACCCAGGCCTGAAGCAGCCTTCGTCCAGACACTCCGTGCTGCACACACTCCCTGCCTGTCGCTTCATCGTCATCTCGGTTACCAGACGACTGCGGAGGTACCACAGTGCGTTTGGGCAAGTAACTCTTATTTCACTTAACTTTTATTCACATAACTTTTATTACAGTATTTTGCTATAATTGTTCTATTTATTATTAGCTATACTGTTATTCTCTTACTGGGCCTAATTTGTAAATTGAACTTTATCATAAATATGTATGTATAGGAAGAAATATAGTATATACAGGGTTTGGCACTATCTGTGGTTTCAGGTATCCACTGGGGGTCTTGGAGCATATCCTCCATGGGTAGGGGCGACTTCTGTAAATGAATGAAGTGATAAAATAAAAGTGCACAGAAGCAAGTCCATGGAAAATAATAAGGGAAGGGTCTAAAATTCAAAGTAGTTCTTACTTTTTTTTTTTAATCCTCCCTGAGGATATGTTTTTATTAACTTTTAGAGAGAGAGGAAGGGAGGAAAGGAGAGAGAAATAAAGAGAGGAAAAAGCGGGAGAGAGAAAGAGGAACATCGATCAGTTGCCTCTCATAGGTGCCCCGACTGGGGAGGGAACTCGCAACTTAGGTATGTGCCCTGACCAGAGATCGAAACCGCAACCTTTCAGTGTAAGGGACGAAGCTCCAACCAACTGAGCCACCCGGCCAGGGCCACAGTAGTTCTTACTCTGGAACCACAGCCCGGTCAGCGTGGCTCAGCGGTTGAACGTCAACCTAGGATCTGGGAGATCGTGGTTTGATTCCCCGGGAGGCAGCCGATCAATGACTCTCATCACTGATGTTTCTCTCTCCCTCTCCCTTCCTCTCTCTGAAATCAATATATATATATATGTATATATTTTTAAAAATGCGGTGGGTCCTTCTCCTCCCATTTCCAACCAGTCACCAAGCCTGCCCCCATCGCCAGCCTCACCCAAGCCCCGGCCTCAGAGTCGATCTACTAACAGCCCCCTACCTGGTTTCCCTGACTCCATTCTCTCCCACATCCAGTGCAAAGACAGGCCCAGTGTGGCCTCCCAAGGCCTCTCCGCCCCCATGCCCCAACTGTACACCCTCCACAGAGTATCAGGAAGGCATGCGTTGGCCTGCCTTGCCAATATTTCCAGCCTCGCCCACTGCTGCTTCCTCGTCAGTCTCTTACCCAAACTCTGCCCCATCAGGTCCGTTTTCGCACGGCCCTCGTCATATTTTGCCCACTGCCAACTCCTCGTCTACGCTCGTGCTGTAGAAGCTCTGCCTAAAATGCCTGCTCCTTGAGCACCACTTCCATTCCTCTCCCCGGAGATTGTCCCAACCCTAGGGGCCGCTCCCTGTATCCAGCTACAGCTGAGCACACACTGCTTAGCACTGTCCCCGAACCATCTCATTTTACCTCCTTAAATGGATGGCCAGGCCCCCAGGAAATGGCCTGCTTTGGAATTGGGAGCGTCCCCCACAGTCTCCAGCACAAAGGTTCCCTCAATGAAGAATCCAGATGTGGGGTTATGAGAAACCACACTTGAATACGGTTTTTCTCTCCCATTTATTAATGTGTAATTTTGTATAAGTCACCGAACCTTTCTCCGAGCCTCAGTCTCCTTGTCTACAAAACAGGAAGTAATAATACCTATCCTATGAGAGTTGTTAGGAGAACCGAGTAAGAAAGCCCACACAGAGTGCAGTAAATGTAAAATACTATTATCCCACATACGCCTCCAGTACTGGGGAACACCAGCGCTGGGCTACAGCGGGCAATGCCCCATTAAAGACAGGCTATTTGAACCAGGGTAGAGCCAGGTCATTCCAGCTGGTGATACCCCAAATGGAGACTCCCAGTGATGACCAACAAGCAAGATTAGGCAGAGCTGCATCTCATTCTGATTGCAAAATAATACAACTGTGCAGCCCACCTAAGTGCAGTGTTCAGGTTTCTCCTGAGAAAACTGTACTGGATCTGAAGTTCCAGATGGCAGAATGGATGGAGAGGGAAGAGGAGGTACTCTCTGCTTTATTTGGGGCAGGAATGCAGTGATGTACGGTTTAGTTTAAACGGTAATGCTCTCCAGGAGTGCGATGACAGGGTCACAGGGCCCCGTCTGCCAGCACGCGTGCTCTTCGAGTTCATCACGTCATTGTTTTTCTATAATGGCCTGAACTGCCCCTCTTCCCCAACCAGATGCACTCTGAGGACATCGGATGCTCTTTTCACCCAAAACCATTTATAAATGCTTTGGGGTTCCCTTGCAGTCACATTTTTCTGTCGCAGAATTATCCCCAGCGTAAAAAGGGTCTTCTTATAGATAGTGCACAGTATGGGCCCACAGCTGCCTTTGAGGAATGACATGTTGTGATTTGGGGTTTCCAAAAATATCAAAAAACAAATTGCTTTCTGACCCACATTTGCACCCAAAACTGGGAGAAATTTTTCCTAAGATCTCCAGGGGAAGTTTTAACAGGAACATACTTTTGCATTTAAAGTTAAATTTTCCACACTGCAGCATGCTGGCATGTCAAAAAGTGATTATTAAGTCTCAGAGAGGTGCCCGGGTAGGAGATGAAAGAGCAAATCAGGAAAAGTGCATATATAAACGAACTATTCACCCAAGTTACTACAAACAGATTTTTAACAAAATTATCAAAACAAATGTGGAAAGTGCCTCGTCGGTCAATGTAAGAATTTTGAATATTATTAAAATTGATTTTTAAAGTAAGACATCTCTTTAAGTGAGCAGTCAGTCACATGTCATTTCGTCCAAGTTATTTGAAACTTATTGATCTTATCATTTGAGCAAGGGCCAGACTCTGCCATCAGTTTGCTGAAAGGGTAATGGAGCACTCCCGACCTGTTATGATAGGTTAGATGCAAACAGTGCTCCTCATTTAAACACACAGAATAGCACTGTAAGTGGACAAATTCCAACCTCCCCAACTGTATATTACATGATAAATTAGCAAGTGGTTCTGCTTTGCCTCAAATCCAATACCACAGCCTTGTTATTTTAATTTGCAATCAGCGGTTGAGCATCAGAAGGTGTACCTGAGGGACATTAAACCACCTTCTCCTGCTAAACTGTGAGCAGAGAAAGCCAACAATTACCAGCAATTTTATTTTACCACTGTAGGACAATACTAGAACAGTTAAAATCGTCTCCATGCAAGCAACTGGGGAAAATATACTTAAAATGACTTTATATGGAAAATTACATTTTGGGGGGAAATGAGTTCAATGGAGAACATGTATCTTTCTGTCTGGGCAGCTAAAAATCTCTTAGTATATTCAAGCCTATTCTATAAAATACTCTCCCTATTCATCCAACTCAAAAGCAAGCTACATTCTTAGGCTATAATAGGTCACAACTAAGTACACAGTACCCTGCTTCAGGAATAATTTCGCTTTGTCTGTCAACTGTCAACAAAGCACAAAGAGCTCACGCAACCCAGCCATGTACTGTGGATGTTAGAGAGCTAACAAAATACAAATAATGAGAATACAAGATTTGTGAGCAGCCTTGCTTTCACTTTATATGAGAAAAGGAAAGCATTTTCCTCTCCACATTCCATTAATCTCTATTGTATTACAAATCTTTTCACAAGAGACTTTTTTCCCTATGTGAAGCTACAAGTGACTTGGGGATGTAATATTCCAACCCTGCTGAATGTCTGACTTTCCAGCATGAATGGTTATAAACGGATGTGCCAGTTTAGGCGTACAGTCATTTCAGCAAGGAAAGGAAAAAGAGAACCCAATGGATGAGCTGGCAGAACGGCTACCCTGTGTTTACATTATTATTTCAGTGATGAAGCCTCTAAGAAAAATTGTTAATTACTTCCAACACTGCCCTTGCTCTCAAGTCTTTGCACTCTTGAAAAAAAAATCACCTTCACTATGTACGCACCCTAAGAAATAAACCTCGAAAGTAAACTCGAGGCTTAGTACCCAGGGAAGAAGGCTGCGAGGACACACTCTAAAATGCCATCACTGGTTGCCTCTAGGTGGTTTCTTCTTGTTTCTATATTTTCTAAAACTTCTACAAGCGCATACTGTTTTTACAATCAGAAACCCATTATTAATGAGGGAAGACACAGTTTTGACATGAGCTTTCAATACAATCAAATCACTGATACATCTGAAAAATACCTTGAGCTATATCGCATGGTTCGTTGTGACCAAGATGAATTTTCTGGAAACGTGCTTATGAAAAAAAAAAGGGCACATAAAATAATTTTTTCTTTAAAACAATTTATACTAGCTCAGAAATTTCAAAAATATGTCAGTTTAAGCATATAAGTAATGCTCAAGTAGAAAATGGCAGGGCATGTATTAGTAGCATTAGAATAATTTATTAAATTAAGCCACTCTCTGAACTCCACACAGCCGTCAATGGGATACGATCTGAACACTTTTCTTTAAGATGCTGGGTCTCTGAAGGTAGGTAACAAACCAGTTTTAAAGAGAGGCGCTTTGCTCCCCATGTCCCCTCCCCTGCCTTTATTCAGTGTACACACGGATCAGTTCATGTCCAGGGTAGGAATCAAATTTTTAAAAATTCAATCAGGAGGACACGCTAGAACCTTATTACGAGCAGAGTTTATTTTCTTTGTTCAAGTCTAGCTAAAAGTAATTTTTATTGTTTGCGGGCCAGAATTTACTAATATGGTTTAATGTGATACGCCTTCGGGTACGGAGCAACAAATGTTAAAACTGAACTATATATGCAATTGCCTCACAGGGCATCTTAAAATCAGAATGGAGTTCAAACCATCACCAGGCAATGTTTGTTCATTTAACTTTAATTATTTTCTCCTTGAGAATGGTACTAATGAAACGGAATATCTTTCATGGTTTCGAAGGGCTGTCTGAATAGTCTGTAAACAGAACTAAGGGTAGACAAGAGATCTGGCTGAGCCAGGGGGTTGCTAGGTGATGCAGAATGTAAACTCCCAAACTTGTTAAGGTTTGCCTTGCTTTCATGCCACTTTCACACACTCTCAAAAGTTTTGAGAACTGATTTTTCAGGTGGCCATTAAAAAAGAAGAGACCCCCCCCTTCCTCTGAAATTCACTCCCCCAGATGCTCTGCCATATTCAGAAGGAGAGAAATCCATCTGACCTTTGGATGTAAACTTTTGGTTTTACATAAACATAGAATCATTTTATGAATGCCGGCAATTTCACAGAAACAAATCCACAAAGGTGAATTTTTGAATTTCAAAAAGACATTTCGAATATTTTCTTATTCAACATGGAAAAAAATTAAGATTTCCTTCCAGAAAAATAAAAATAAAAATGTGATCACGGCTTAGAGGATTTGGGGCACAAAAACCAAAACCCCATGGCAAATACCTAGCACTGATGATCTTTGTGACAAGCCTTTTGGTGTAGCCACTCATCTCTCCCCTGGCCTGCACCAAGTCTGCCTGCCTGCGAGGCTTCTCCCTCCTGCCCCCTCCCCCAAGCTCCTTTTTAAGTAGCTGATCAGAGATTGTCCAGTAAGAGCACTTTATTAGATCATCAGCCAGAGGGGTTCACAAGTACTGAGAGCAATGGGCTCAAATGCGGCACATCAGTTTTAATAGACCAGGGGCTACTAGTAAACTGTAGATACTGCTGAGAACTTTCCATGCACTGAACTCTTGAAAAAGCACCGTCTCTCCAGCTTAAATGCAGCTGCCTCTTTCAATGCCGCAAATGGGTAAATTTGACAAAAAAGCCACCATTAAGACTACATGAAAGGCTCAAGACAACATCCTTTCAAAGCTTTGTACTTCAGTAATCAGATGTACTTACTCACCCCCTCCCCCAAACCCGATCAAGAACTATTTCTGAATGGTAGGAAATAATTCCACTTTGTACATCTTTTAGTTAATCAAGACTTTCTATTCAGCAATTTGACCTTTTGTTCAAAACAGGATTATCAGTTTTTTCGCCAGTTACCAAGGGCGACTCGCATGGTGAACATAATTGCAATAATTTGCAAAACACCATGGCAACCCACATTACAACTAGGTAAATACTGGGCTTTTGTGCTACATTGTTATTTTCAGAGATGCTGAAGTCAAAGAACGAATGACAAATGAACACAAAATTTATATTTGCTTTGTCTCAAAAGAGAAGAAAATTGATAACAAGAATTGGGGGGAAACCGACTACAGCTGTAATTTCTAACTTGATTAATTAGGATGGTAACAGTCCTTAACAGTATATTCAACAAACAGCCCTGACTTCGTCTCTCCACCCACCTCTCTCTATACCAATACCACTATCCCCCCCACCCCAGACAAATTTTTTCAGCCTGGAGAACAAACATCCCCCATTTGCTCTTTTCTTCAACTTAATGGAATCCTTAATTGCAGAATATTGTTCCCCTGCTCTTCACGGCAGTGCAAATGAAAAGAAAGGAGGAGAGTGCCAGGGCAGACAGGGAGCTACAGTCATTTTTCCCTGCCTCTTCTGGACACCCCAGGCTCAATGATGAGACGGCATTTTTCTGGTCTCAGCAGCTGTTTCGCAGCAGACAATAAAGTAAAAACTATTTAGCTTTGCAGAAAAGCCACTTCTTTCCTCTTGGCAGTACAAGGTAAGTCTACTCGCCGAGATTAAAGTTTCATAATTTAAATGCCAGAACATAAGATGAGAAAATGTTAATAAAAAAGCCATACATTTTTCCTGTAAATAATTATTAACTGTGGTTCTGGCCAAAAAGCTGGCGAAATGCATGTGTTTGCTATTTGAGGAAGATGCTCACAATGTCACCAATGTGCTGAAAACCATTTTATACTCAGAGAAAGCCCAATTCACAAAACAATCTAAAAATATAAACTCAGTACTCAGAAATTAATACAAAAATCAAAAGCTATTTCGATAAGCGTAGTCTCAAAAATATTACTATCTTTCCTGTAATAAATAGGACAATTAGAATGTTATATCAGAATTGTTTTACTCAGGTATGAAAGGCAGGTTCTATTTTATAGTAAAGGAGCAGCTTTTTCTAAGAGGCACAAATTCTGTTATGCTGCCTAGCTTTTTGGAAATGATCAAAATTTACTTTGCCATGTAAACTGTAATGTTTTGCAATGAGAAGAGAAAAACACATGCGGAAAGGGCTTGCAGAAGTTCCACTGCCGAGATCTGAAAAAGCAGCAGCTCCAGATGCTCTCAACAGAGCCCAGGCTGCTCTCCTCCGGCGGCCTTGTAGCCAGGCAGGGCACAAGGAGCTCCTCCAGTGATCTGCATATTTCCCTTAAACGTCTGAAAAATCAAAGGAACCTGACACTATGATGAGTCCGTTCTTATTTTGTCAGGGCTGAAAACTCCCAGACGGATCTCGAAGATTCAGCTTAGAGAAATCACAATATAACATTCTTCAGAATATGCCTTCGAAATTACAGATACTGTGATTTCTCTGGAGGAGCACAAATCAAAAGAATGTGACATGTTAACTCCTTCTCAGTCAGTGCCAACCTCTTTATACTTAGAAAATATATTATTTTCTGGATTAATTCTTTCCAAATTTACCGTACCTGTATTAAGTACATTCTTATCAAAAGTCCAGATGTTAAGAGGAAACGTATCCTTTATCTCCAAATAATAAAGGGTTGAATAAGCCTTTAGCATTCTGCGATCAAATAGACTTGAAAATAGATCATAAAGTAGACATAACAACCTCATGACACTTGAAAGCCTTTAAGAAGCCCAAATGAAATATTTTATAATCTATCTGGAATGTCTTCACTTATAACATTTTACCTAGTACACTTGATGCCTCCGGCCCCAAGCTTTTGTCACTTCTGTTCCAGTGGGGGTTTTTCCCTTTTCGCCTCTGTCCCCTCCCCCGCTTTGGCCAACTGGAGAGGATGCTTCTTGACTTCTATTTGTGAAATGCAACATCCAACCCTCTATAATGTCAGTAAGTTTCCCAAATCCCCAAATCGGGAATGGCAAATGCCTACCAAGAGACCGCATGCCATCTCCGCCTACATCCCGCGCTCACTATGAAACCCGCCTGCTGTCCCCAACCCTCCTGGCTCGAGAATTCTCGCTGGGGCTGTGCACTGGAATCACTGGAATCACCAGGGGGCGGCTATCACACCGCCCGCTGGGCCGGGGCGCCACCCCAGAGTTTCTGATTCAATAGGTCTTGGGGTAGGGCCTGAGAACTTGCATCCCTAACACGTTCTCCGGTGATACTGCTGCTGCTGGCCCGGAGACCATACTTTAAGAACCACTGGTCTGGGGTACAGAATGAAGAATTGGGATTTTTAAAGAGCAACCCAAGTGATTCCAACGTGCGGCCACAGTTGGGGTCCACTGTCCGTATGATATGAAGAATGAATTTTACAAACAGAATTGTACTAAAAAAAACCTCTCTTTCAACTCTCATTCAATATTTTCTCTTTCTTTAGATAGTGTTGATGTGGTTCTCTATTTGACTGACTCTTTTCAAGTTCTCCCTGCAGCATTAAAATCAGCAAACCCTCAAACCAGACTTAATTCTATGAAAAGAACGGACCGATTTCTACATGGTTTACATCATGTATGCAGCTTAGTCACATCCCTCCTTTAAACAAACAAACAAACAAAGAATCTTACTCTAATGACAACAATATAGCACCTACAATATGAAGCATGCTTTACTTAGGAACATAGAATTTTAGGAGTGCTGGTGGAAATAGTGTCCACGAAATCAAGTGCAATTACATTTTTGACTTGACAAATAATCTGAAATAACACATCTAAACCCTAAATTTTAAAGTTGGAAGGGACTTTAGAGCTCTAGTCTAATCCTTCGTATTCTGAGAAAAATGAAGCCCAGGAGAAAGTATATTCCTTGTACACTCACACAGTCATGAGCGGCAGGGCCACCCGGGTTCTGAACCTCCAGGCCAGTTCTCTACACCCTACACCTACTCTGTTGAATGCACGAGCCAGTAGCCGCATATGGTTATTGAGCACTTGGAATGTGGCCTGTCCAAACGGAGATGTTACAAGTATAAAATGTACAAAGACTTAGTCCAAAATAGATAATATAAAGTACTTTATTGATATTGATATTTTAAATATTCATTATAGCTTGAAATATTTTGGATATGATGGGTTAAGTAAAATCTATTATTGACTACATCTCCCCTTATTTTTAAAAATACAAATGGAAGTGTATCATATATACTGTTCTAAATCTTGCTTCTTTTGTTTAGAAGTAGAGGAAATTATACTCTATAAGTGCATGTAGACCTGCAATGTTCCTTTTAATGGCTGCAAATAATTCTTTTTTTTTTATTGTAATACTTCAGCAAATCCTCTTCTGATCAACAATTAGGTTGTTTTTGGTTTCTTACTAATACCAGTTAATGCTGCAAGGAATATTCCAGATAGTACCTTTGACAACATCTTCAAGTGCTGTACATCTGGGAAGGAGAGACACCCAAATTGGAATTGCTGAGTCAAATGGCATGTTCATTTAAAAATTTGACAGGTCGCCAAATTGCAGTCCAAAGACGGCGTATCAGTTTTCACACCCACTAACGGTGTATGCGAGTACTTGTTTCCCCACACCCTTCCCTACACTACCTATTGTCTAACTTTTGGATCTCTGTCATTCTGATAGGTGAAAACTGGTATTCATCTGGACTTCGGAACTTAAGAGTGAGCTTAAACAACTTTACCTATGTTTATTAGTCATTTTCATTTCCTTCTCCATGAATTGCCTGTCCCTGTCCTTTATACATTTTTCTATTAGATTACTGGTCTTTTCCTCCTTGATTTGCAAGAACACTTTAAATGTGAAGGAAATTAGCCCTTTATTTGTTATGTGAGTTACAAATATGTTCACCAGATCATCATTTCTCTTTTGATTTTATGGGGGGGGGTGTGTGTATAATTTTTTGCCCTGTAGAAATTTTTATTTTTAAATTTGTAGTCAAATTTATCGTATTTTCCCTTTTCAGATTCTGAATTTTGTGTTGTTTCAAGAAGTCTTCCCAACTCCAGCATTATTAAAAATACCTATTACTTTTATAGTTTCATTTTCTAACTTTAAATTTTTGATCCCCCTGGAATTTGTTTTAGTGTAGGGAGCAAGGAAGAATTCAACTGTATTTTTCCCCTAGATGACTATTCCCTACTGATATAAACCACTCCTTGATATAATACTAAATGCAACTTTAGGTCTATTGCTGGACTTTCTATATCTGCTCCATTAAAATCAGGAGTGCACCAAAATATTTTAATTACCCTAAACTCCTAAAAATTTTAATAATTGGCAGGTCATCTTCTTTGTGGGAATTTTCCTGTGAACCATTTCTTTTTCTTGTCTAATTACAATAGCTGATACTTCCAAAATTCGGTATTTATTAAGATTTTCATTGGGCTGCCTCTAGCATCAGCTTTCCCAAGAAGCTAGTGCTGTGGACTCAAAGCCACCACAGGATCTCTGCAACTGGAAAAATGTAATTATATTAAAATTACTACAGACCTTTGGTGCAAAATGCCTATAACGAAATCTCATCACTCTATAATTATTAAGTTAGGATTTCATGTTTTGCTGTTTCACTCAACTGCCCCTGGCTGAATAGTATACCTCAGTGAATGCCTAGAGTAGTGGTTCTCAAAGCCTGGTCCCCGGACCAGCAGCATCGGCATCACCTGGGGCTGTGTCAGGCATGCGACTTCTCAGGCCTCGCCTAGACCTAGAATCCGACCCTTTGGGGTGGCACCTAGCAATCTGTTTTGGCAAGTCTTCCATGGTGTGGCTGTAAAAAAATGGGCATGCATTTATACAATCAAAGTTTAACAAGTATAAACCACGAGGCTAAATGGTACACGCTATAAAGATGTAAAATATATAAGGAACCAGGCTGAGACAGAGTGCTAGAATGACAGAAGGCTAAAGATTATACAGCAGCTGCTGATCCCGACATCTGCCCATTATGCTATCCCTCTCAAAGCCCCAAATACTCTATGCCCTTCTGAATACTTACATTACTCAGGATTTGAATATATATGCCCAGGGCTTCCAATTTCAAAATTGGAAGAAGCCTAAGGGAAGAATCCCTCAAGAAAATATCATCCACCTTAGCAGATGTTTTCATGCATTACTGAAACATGTTCAAAGAAAAATTCTTTAGCTTCAGCTCCCCGGCGCTCTTGAACTTGCTCTGAATCTCCTAACTAGCCCCTGAATCTCTCTCCAGGCCCTGCCTATCTGCAGCAAGGCTGACGCGCCTCCCGCGGGCGCCGGGACGATCTTAGGCATGCCCGTCCATGCACTGTCCGCTGCCCCACTGATTCCACTCTGGGCCTTACGAGACGCTGACAGGGAAAGATTCTCTTTAGCTCTTCATCTGATGTTTGCCATGAAAAAACTAAAGAACTTCACTTTGTTGTATAAATACAGTCACTGAGTGTTCCTCCACGAAAGCCGAAAATGGGGCTGGAGTAGGTCATTCATTCACTAAGAACAGAGAAGTCTTTACCTAATCAACTCTCCTTCCCTAAGAACATGCTTAGAAGGCGTCGTATATTGGAAGCCAGCAGAGAGGCCGACATTTCTATGCACTGGACTTCAAACTATCATTGAGGAAGGAAAGTCTCCTGTAACAGAATGGATTTTATGAATTCTATGGAGTTGAGAGAAGGTGTGAGATGCTACGCTACCTGGCCACAAACCTGACACACAATTATTGCACCTACTATAAAAGCCCCCTGCATTAAGGTGGTCAAACACCTGAGGCATTTTCCATAACAATACGAAAGGAGGAAGACTCTTCACTCTACTGCAGCATTTACAGTATCACTAGAACATTAACGATCACAGAGGTATGTGGGTCCAGCGATCTGGGGTGGGGAATACAGCTATTTCCGTGTCGGGCGAATTGATTTCCGAAGCAGAAAGGATTTGGCCTTGATCTAGCCCAGCTTCTATCCTAGCTGCCTATATTACTATATTAGGAACATCATTACCAAAGTAGCATTGGAAGTGACCTTTAAAGTGAAAATCTCCCAAGAGTGTTATATTTTTCACATATTTATATGAATTAATTGAATGACCAAATAATTAAATCAAACATGCTGAATCTGTATTTAAAAACAGAATTTCCATTGTATCTCTTGGGGAATGGATTTTTTTTTTTTTTTTATGTAGGAGACCTGGAGTGAGCATGACTTTAAGTGCCGGAGATCCAAAGGTATTAATATAAAAGAGTAAAAAAAAATATTTTGAGGATGAAGGAAAGAAGGGAAGAGGTAGAAGAAAGGAAGGCAGAAAAACCACCACAGGCCAGCCGTTCCTCAGTCCCAAGGGCTGGGACCCTATTATTTGGCTTTGAGCCCCTATGGCCCAGCATAGTGTCTGACGCACTGCAGGCCCTGAAGAGATGTTCTTTTAATTTTTGAAAAATTATGTTTTTATTGATTTTGGAGAGAGAGGAAGGGGGAGGGAGAGAGAGAGAGAGAAACACTGACTGGCTGCCTCCCGTAACGCCCCAACCAGGAATGGAGCCCACCTTTTGGTGCGTGGGACTACGCTCCAACCAAGTGAGCCACGCTGCCAGGGCGATGTTCTTTTCATTTCAAACTGATGGGAGTCAAGATTAACTTGACCGGCTGAGCACCCTGGCCTCCCTCAGGCTAGGTGGCCTGTGGGATTCCCAAAGCCCTTTCCTTGCAGGGGGCAGCTCAAAGGCCTGCCCTCACCTCACTGCTTCGGGGGCCACATCCCTTGGGCAGACCCCTTCACCTCCGTGGGTTACTGCAAGTAACACCTCCCCTCCCTCTTTCACGGGATGATACTATGAACATGTGGGAGCAATGTCTTAAAACGGTGAAGACTTGTGAACAAGTGACATTCTGATTTATACACACTCAGGTCCTGTTCCCTGACAATACGGAGCACGGTAGCTGTGGGCTTTCTTCTTGAAGGGACATTTGAACCATTTCAGCAGAGTGCCTGGGGCCACTGCGGAGTAATGGGTGACTTAGGGATTCTGGTGTGACCCATTTCACTTGGAAAACGGAAAACAGTGGAACGTCACTATGTCCCTCCAGAGCACGCAACTCGATGATTGCATTAGTTGAATACTGAAGAGACAAGCAAAAGATAGGTTTTGCTGGCTGATGAAAGATAAATATCAAGGGAAATTACACTTTTAGAAAGATTATGCTTGAAGTTAAAAAAGTGTCCGCCACCCACTTTCTTATGGGTAACCAGGCTTTTCTGCTGGAAATCAGAGTTTTCAGAGAATTCAAAGGTATCATTGTCACACTCTTGCTGCCTCTCAAGGCTTCTAAACGTATACGACTTTGGGAAATAATGCCACATTTGAAGTTTTATTTTTTAAATCCCCGGAAGAATTGAACTCCATCCTACAATGAGCAGTTTATAAACTATTTGCAAAGTATGCAAGCCCTGTCTGAAAACTCCAAAACAATCCAGAACATCATCTATGCTGACCGAGGAATGAAAATATGAGAACACAACAGCCTTCCATTAAACACCCTATGCGGCTCTGTTTGTCCATGGAGAGAGGCCCAGCATTATTTAACCTTTTCCCTAACACGGACAACACCAAAAACACTTCGCTTATGAATTTAGCAGGCTAAAAAAGTGAGCTTAAACTGGAAATGCCACAGAGAACCTCCATTATGTTCATAATTCAACGCTGTGTTATTCAATGCAGCCTAAGGGGCAGCTTTTGTAGGGCACAAAATATTAACTACACATTTTTGAAAGGTCATAGGAACACCAGGAAACAGGAATAAAATGAATTAGTGAAAAAATGAATTCAGTGCAGATTTTTACATTTATAAGTCAAAGTTAATACAGTTGCTTACTAATAAGGTGCCATCTCTCAGAAATGGCAAGCTCTAACATTAAAATAACAGGCTAAATATTTCATATAACAGTTTGGGTTTTTCCCTCCTCAAAGTATATTAAAAGTTCTCCTTTCCCTCTGTGTGCACAGTTTGTTCTTCACCTTAAAAAAGTAATTTCATGAAAATGCATTTTCCTTCTTATTAAGATCCCCAGTGACTCAACAGCTAAAGAAAAGTAGAATCTATGAGAGTTGAAAAAGATTTAGCTTGATATTAAAGTATATTTTCATTACCATTTATATATATATATATTTTTTTTCAAGGTCAATATAAATGTTACTGTAAATTACTGCTTGAAAAAGGGCATGCATGTATTTTTTGGATAAAATAAAACCTCATATTTTTTAAAGGTTTCATATATTTAAAAAATACAGAAAGTCATTTCGAGTAGAAAATTAGCTTACATTCTTTCTACAGAACAAAAACATTAAATTAAAACTTCAAGGCCAAGGAAAGAGCAAGTCCTTATAATGATATTAGGGAGCCAGAAAGCATGGCACACGAGACTAGCCTTTTCCAAGTAACTAGGTCAAAAGCATTATTTCCAAGCTAAAAATGTCATGAAATAAATAAACACAAAGAGTGTATCATCACAATTAATAAAAACTGGAGGATGTCCTATGCATATTTTTAAAGTCATTAAACTGAAAAGGGGAAAAATGAGTTATTTTATTTGCCTAACCTCCTAAAATTTTCAAGGAAATACTGAATACATAAGTAAAATTTTAAAATGTTAAAATATTAAGTCACCTATACAAATTTCAAGAAACAAAATCAAAAGTTTTATTGAGATATCGATATTATATAAAACAAGGGTGAAAAAATGTGAAATTAACTGTTCAAAATTTTATTTTAGCTTCATAGTCAAACAATTAGCTTACTATCTATGTTAATATTTTAAATCAAATGGAAAAATTATTTTGCCATTAAAGTAGTACATTTGGGCAAATCTAGTCTATTTTACTAATCTATTTTAAAATAATGTAAGAAATAAGAAGTATAAAGATAAAAATCTTAATATGCAGTTTGGTAAAGTTCAAGTCAGTCTTTGAACAACACGTTTATCTATCCAGTAAAGCTTGTGTTAATGCGATGTAAGAGTTTGGCAAATTCAACTTTAATGGAGCATAAAAGTGCTTTTGCTTGAAAGTGAGATCATTTTTAAAAATTCAAAGCATGATCACTTTTTCTTTTTTCGTAGGAACAATCTGATACAAGCAGCAAAGCTTAAATAAACTAGAAACATTTCAAATGATCCATAAAGGATTAATAAGCACCGCAGGAAGTCCTATAGGCTCAGCGTATACATTTTCCATCTTTCCCCCCTATGATGGGCATGATATGAAATTCTAAACAGAAGTGAAGTTTCCAAGTCCCTGAATGTTAAAGGGCTGTACTGCTGAGGTGAGAGTTCGCAACCTAGGGCTCTCTAATTTGAAATGGATCAAAATGACAATGGTATTAGGACAAGAATCATCCAAATTTGGACATTCAATTAAAAAGGTCTTCTTGCTGAGGGTAAAAGCCAGTGGTCAGAAGCAAAACTAAGGCAAAAGGAGTCGCGGTAAGCTACAGGCCACTAATATAACAGGAACAAAATGACAGCTATTATTTTAGCAGAGATAATCTATGCTGAAACACAAAACACACACGCACACGATTTCTTTCAATACAATTTTCTTGTCTTCCCACTGACTTCTGTGATTACCACAGAAAGCAGGGTTCTAAGCACATTTCTCAACTGAATCCTCAATCAATAAGAGTAAAAAATTCAGATGGCAGATACAGGGAAATGCATTATGGCATTAGTAACCGTTTGTAAAACAGGCTGAGCGTATCGATACGCACAGGAGTTGAGAAGAAGAAACCTCACGTACCTAACGGGTCACGTTTTTGTTACCGCAAAGCTCAGTCACAATGCCTGTGTCCATCAAACTGAAATTCTGCTCCTTTTAGGTGGTGCAATCTTCCTTCCTAATCCTTGTAACTACTAATTCTTCAAGGATAAATGTACTTCATAAAAAATCCTTGCTTTAAATTAAAATGTAAACAACTCCCAACAGTATAAAGGCCTATTTTCTACGAAAGACAAAACGCCAAGTTGTCCTTACCTATAAGCATAATTAATTATAACTCGGCACGGGGTCCTGAATTGAAGCAAGGCTATAGTTTTTTAGTAAGAGCTCAGGTTTGCTACTTGAGTAAACACTCAGAGAGAGGCAAAAACATTCCTTAGTTTTTATACAAACTTTAGAAGAATCAATTATTCATGCTGCTACTATCAGATTTACTTTCTTAAAATGAAGTTCAAATGCTGAATGAGAGAGTGACATTTAGCAATACCAATGGATGTTGGGATCAACAAAAGCTTAAAAACAGATAAACAAAGAAGAGAATTTTTCTCAAGTAAACAGTGAGTGTACAGTTGTATCAGCCATCTCTGAGAATACAGAGAGCCCTTACTAAGGCTTTGGTTATTTTATTGCTAATTCACATTACCATTAGCAGCAGATGGGTAAAAGAAACGAACTTGAGGCAATTAAGACTTCCATAGTGATAAATTTAATCATTTATCGAACACCTATTTTGTTCTTTGAGTTTTCTAGCAACTTAAAAGAGTAGGATGTGAACTGTCACTCTTGTGTGGAGGAGGCTTCTTGAGAACAGGAGAGCCCGGCCAGTGTGGCTCAGCGGTTGAGCATCGACCTAGGATCCAGGAGATCACGGTTCGATTCTTGGTCAGGGCACATGCCTGGGTTGTGGGCTTGGTCCAAGGAGGCAGCCGATCAATGACAATTGGCTCATCATTGATGTTTCTCTCTCTCTCTCTCTCTCTCTCCCTCTCCCTTCCTCTCTCTGAAATCAATAAAAATATATTTTTTTTAAAAAAGAAAAGAGGATATGGGTTTTGAACCAGAGGTCCAAATTTAAATCTCAGCTCTACAGTGGTTTGTCCTTCCAACATTGGCTGAGTTTCTTACTGTAAGATTCAGCTTCTTTATTTGTTGCTACAAAAATTAAATGATATCTTGTAGGTAAAATATGTTTAGCACAGTGTTAGATAGCTCAAAAAAGACTAGTCTTTTGTCTCCTGCTCTCTAGAAGTCTGCAACCTTATAGGAAACAAAACTATTTTCCAAATAAGAGAATATACCTAACAAGACATTGTATTAAAGAAATTGTGCGAGAGAGATTATACATTCAAAATTGGCTAGGAATTCAGAGGGGACAAACCACCTTCCCCAGCTGTAATGTCAATGAAAGGCCTCCTGGCATCGAGATGGGCCTGGGTCTGAAGGCTAAGGAGAATTGAAACAGACAGATGGCAGCTGCGTGAGGACAATCCCGGCAATCCCGAGAAAACAAGTAGGTCTGTTGGAGGAATAAGAATTTGGACAGTGTCCCTGAATGGGAGAGTCTATGCGGAGGGGAGGTTGGATTATACAATGTCTCAAATGCCAGAATAAAGAGTTTGGTTATAATTCGGCATAAATTTCATCAAGCCACTGCAGCACCCATGAGTGTACATAAATTGTGTCCATTACATTCTAGAGTCAACTATAAAAGAGGATAGGGCCAAGGTAAAAAAACACACAAAACCCGTCCAAATCCATTTGGCTTCTATCTAGTATAATCTAACCCACAAAGGGCACTCACGATGAAAAAGCAGGGTTTCCTAAAAATAAAAATTAAAGTTGACAACTTTGAAGAAATGAGACTGAGTCATCAATTACAGAGCTTGAAGAAATGAAGGGGAGATGTGAGTGGTATTTACAAATGTTAAAAAAAGAAAAGCAGGAAGGAAAGAGGTTGAATTCAGTTAATGTTCTGCTCGGGTGTGTGGCGAGCAGTAAGGCCTAGAAAGAAGAACGTTTACATCAGCTCTGGGGAAAAACTTCTGAATGTGGAGCTTGTGAGGACTGGAAGACAGCTCGGCAAGGGACTGCGGCAGGGCCATTAATGCAAAATATTCAAAAGATTTTCCAAAGCACAGTGGCAGAAAGATAGATTTCTCAAGATGCAGTGTTTTCGCCTGGGTGACTCGCATTCGACGTGTTAGTTCTACAATTTATGACTTTTGGATTAAAGCTGGGGGGGGGGGGTGTTCTTCCAGACATGGAGAGCCCTTAATGACAGTGCAGCTTCAAAACGGCAGTGATCAAGAGTTACTGAACTAAGAAAAACCTCGGCAAGTACTCCCTCAATTATTTCGGCCCTTGGGCACTTCAACGGGAAACTACTCATTGATATTATTCTTTATCCAACATTCATTTTATAGAATATCGAGAGAGTCAAATGTTGACTTGCTATGGTAAATAGAGGGGAAAAAAGCCTGCTTTGATTTCCTTTCCTTTATTACCACCTTGGTTTTGTGTTTTAGAATGTCGATTATGTCTGAAAAGAGGCTGGAAGATGAGGGGCAGGCTCATCCCTTCAATGAAGACAAAAGATAGCAGCTATTTCATTCTGCTGTGTGAGTGTTACCCCCCCCAATTCTCTCACCATCATATTAAGCTGTGATTTTCAACAGCAGCCTGAAAAATGTATTATATTTTACTTGCTGTTCTAAAAGAATTAATAGGCAAATGTAGGGAAAGGATAAAAATGGGGCAAAAATGTTTTTGTGTTTTCAGACCGGCTAAAATTTCCAGAGTTTAAAATAACTAGAAAGGCAACCTGTTAGGTATTCACAAGGAAAATGTGAATGTTTCCCCAAAGGCATTATTAACAATTAATAATCATTACACTGGTGCCTTGTTTACCTGACCTTGTGTAAATTCAGCAGCCTGGTAATTAGACCCATATTTTGCACATTTGTATATTTCCATGCATAGATGTGACTCATTCATTCATCCATTAAAATTTGCTTGACAGACGTAGATGAGTAATCGAGCTACAATTTGTATTTACTGGATTATAGAAAATTGCCCAAACTGTTAAGTTCAAGGAAAGCGCATTCTTGTCTCTCTCTTGTGACTGATGTAAAAGCAATTACACATCAGAGGATCGCCCCAAAGCTCTCAAAGAAGTGGCACTGCTTTTGCAATCTGGGGACTTTAACAGGATCTTTTTTCTGAACGTAGAGACTGTTTAAATATTAACTCTAACAGAGGAAAGTACACGTCCCTGTGCAAGTAAATTTATAATTTAATTCATTACACTGTAATTTCACATAAAAAAGGGAAGTTCTGATCAACCTTCTACATCCCAAATAAACAATGCAGCTTTATTCCCCAAAGGCAGCATAGGCGGTGGAAGTTTTGAAAAGGAGAAATAAGGCAACTTTTTGGGAGTAGGTTTATGACAAACACTCCTCCCCTACTCCCCCTAGAAAACAAACATCAACAAAACCTGAACAAACCTCTCCCTACCAGCAATCAGCGAGAAACAAAGGCACTGTAGGTAGAGTTTCATTATTAACGTATTTTCATGCAAAGAAGCAGAACACATTTTAATGCTAACTGTTCCCTAAACTGAGATATTCAGTACTCGCCAAACATGCTGTCATGTGGAACCGTATCTTACACTATGGTATTTATTTTGCTTTTGCAGTCACTAACTAAACCATCGCTATTACATGTTTTCTGGTCCAAGGTACAGAACTTCTTTGACACAGCTGAAGATACAACAATTTTGCTGTCTTAAATCCATTTCTTCAAACTGCTTATTTTGATTGTCTGCTTTAGGAGAAAAGGAGTGATTCCCGACTAAAAAAATGTATGTGCGTGTATAACCAGCATTATCAGAATTTTGAAAACCTCTTATATAATAAATCAAATTTTATAAAAATATAGACAAGGATGCTATACATTTTATATGATCTTTACTACGGACACTTAGCTCCACAGCTGATAAAGAAATAAGGCTCGCTTAGAGCCCGTTTTCCCAAACACCATGTTAACATTCTTGCAGCTCAAAATTTGGCCTGAAGCAGATTCTCCGGATAGGCAACAATGAGACATCTTAAGTGCCTAACTTATAAATTTGACAAATGAAAAGATTCCCCAAACTTCCGAAATATGCACCTGATTCTTTTTTTTTTTTAACATTACCAAAACCTAACTGGTTTCTTCCTAACATTTCATCTTTTCTTCTTATAAAACAAACATTAACCATCCTGATGGATGTCAGACATTAACATGGCCTGTAGTCACCTAAAAGATCACCAAAGAGCCAGGTAAAGCATTAGTTTAGAAAGTGAGCTCTTCTAGAAATCCACATGTTTGTAAACACAGAAATGGGAATTCAGATGTTTCCAAGTGTGTGTGGCTTCACACGAACCTGAGTGTCTGCTGAATACATGGCACTGTAATAAGCGTTTCAGGGGTCTCGTGTCAAGAAAACACAATCCTGGCACTTCAATATAAAACAACTTTGATATTTTAAATTAAATCTATTGGAGTGACACTGGTTAATAAAACCATACAGGTTTCCAGTGTACACTTCTGTGACACATGTGCCCACTGCATCGTGCACACTCGCCACCCAAAGTCGTCTCCTTCCATCCCCATTTATCCCCTTTGGTCTCTCCACCTGCCCCAGCCCCCTTTCCCTCTGGCAATCGCCACACTGCCCTCTGTGTCTATGAGCTTTTTTTCTTGCTTAATCCCTTCACCTTTCTCACCCAGCCCCTCAACCCCTCCCTTCCCTCTGACAGCTGTCTGATAGGTTCCCTGTACCTATGTGTCTGTTTTTATTTTGTTTTTTAGTTTATTTTGTTCATTAGATTCCGATGTAAGTGAAATCATATGGTGCTTGTCTTTCTCTGCCTGGCTTATTTCACTTAGCATAATACTCTCAGGTCCCTCCATGCTGTTGCGAAAGGTAAGATTTCATACTTTTTTATAGCCATGCAGTATTCCATAGTGTAAACGCCCTACAGATTTTTTTACCCACTCATCTACTGATGGGCACTTGGGCTGCTTCCAAATCCTGGCTATTGCAAGTAATGCTGCAATGAACATAGGGGTGCATATATTCTTTTGAATTAGTGTTTCAGGTTTTTTTGTTATTGTTGTTAATCCTTACCAAGGATACTTTTTCTATTGATTTTTTAGAGAGAGAGTAGAAGGGAGGGAGGAAGGGGGGAGAGAGAGGGAAAAAAAGAGAGAGAGAGAGAGAGAGAGAGAGAAAGAGAGAGAGAGAGAGAGAGAGAGCGCAAAACATCAATATGAAAGAGACACATCGATCGGTTGCTTCCTGCACATGCTCTGACTGGGGCCAGGGATCGACCTGAAATCCAGGCACATGCCCTTGACCAGGATTTGAACGTGAGACCCTTCGGTGCAGGGGCCGATGCTCTAACCACTGAGTCACACTGGCCAGAGCTGTTTCAGATATATTCCCAGTAGTGGAATCACTGGGTCATAAGGCAACTCCATTTTTAATTTTTTGAGGAAGCTCCACACTGCTTTCCACAGGGGCTGCACCAGTGTACATTCCCACCAGCAGTGCATGAGGGTTCCCTTTTCTCCACACCCTCACCAACACGTTGTTGGATAATTTAATGATGGTAGCCATTCTGACAGACGAGAAGTATATCTCATTATAGAGGTGTACACTTCTATAATACATGATCTATATATTGTATTGTGTGTTCACCACCCTGTCAGGCCTCCTTCCAACAGCATTTATGCTCCCTATACCCTCTTCTATCTCTCCCTACTTCCCTTTTCTTCTGATAATCACCATATTTTTGTCTATGTCTATGAGTTTTTATTTGCATTTCTCCGATGATTAGTAATGCTGAGCATCTTTTCATATGTCTATTGGCCATCTGTATGTCCTCTTTGGAGAAGTGCCTATTCAGTCAGGCTTTTGTCCAATTATGACAACAACAACAACAACAACAACAACAACAAAAGGTATCTAGGAATAAATTTAACCAAGGAGGTAAAAGACCTGTACCGGGAAAATTATAGGATACTGAAGAAAGAAATTGAGGAAGATATAAATAAGTGGAAGCATGGTGTTCATGGATTGGAAGAATTAACATTAACAAAATGTCCATATTACCCAAAGCAATCTATAGATTTAATGCAATTCCTATCAAGATACCAATGGCATATCTCACAGAACTAGAACAAAACACTCCAAAAATTTATATGTAACCACAAAAGACCCCAAATAGCCCCAGCAATCTTGAGAAAGAACAAAGTTGGAGGAATCACACTACCGGATATCAAACTATACCACAAGGCCAGTGTAATCAAAACAGCCTGGTACTGGCATAAAAACAGGCATATAGAAGAATTCCTATCAAGGTACCAATGGCGTATTTCACAACTAGAATAAATATTCCAAAAATGTATACGGAACCACAAAAGACCCCAAATAGCCACAGCAATCTTGAGAGAGAAGAACAAAGTTGGAGGCATCACGCTACCTGATACCAAACTATACCACAAGGCCAGTGTAACCAAAATAGCATGGAACTGGCATTAAAAACAGACATATAGATCAATGGAACAGAACAAAGAGCCCAGAAATAAACCCGGGCCTATATGGTCCATTAATATTTGACAAAGCAGGCAGGAACATACAATGGGCTAAAGACAGTCTAGTCAATAAACGGTGCTGGGAAAATTGGACAGGTATGTGCAAAAAAATGAAACTAGATGACTTCCTTACACCACACACAAGAATAAATTCAAAATGGATTAAAGACTTAAATGTAAGTTGCAAAACTATAAAAATCTAGAAGAAAACAACTTTGATTTTAAAGCCAAACTGAAGGAGCTATTTGCCTGACTCTTGGCATCAACAGAAACAATGGGGGGAGAGGGGGTTGTAGGATTTTGGAAGGGGGGACCTGCTACCCCGGGAGTCTGACGCTGCTCCCGCAAAGCTGCTGCCCAGTGTGCCGTGGGTTACTCCCTCTTCTTGCTGGTTTATTATCTGCTTGGTGGCTTGTGCAAGGTTCCAAGTACAGCAAATTGCACTTCACTCTACTTGTTAAAGAAAAAAGGAGGAAAGGAGCAAAAGTGCAGCTGTTCTATCAACTGCTGCTGATGGTCTGATAAAAAAAAATGTCATCTAAGCTCATGTCCATTCCCTCGCTCTAGCTTACTCTGCAGGGTTGTTTGTATTACCAAGTTCAGAACGGGAATGAGACAGTGTACCACTATTGTCCAAAAATATTTACTTCTATGTCACAAAGTCAATTTATCTTTTAAAAATAGAAAATGGCCATTTTTAAGGTAGAGGTTCCCTGAAATCAAGGCCGCACGATTCTACAGCGCGTCCCTGGCTGCTGAGCTGCGCTCCCCGCCGGGCTGCTCCCCGCGCCACGGCCCCAGGTAAGCAGGGCACAGGGAGGAGGTGCCACTGCGGCAGGTGGGGACGGCTCTTCTGGGGCCCCTCCAGGAGCGCGGCCTTCACATTCTGTTCTCAGCCACTTTCCTCCCTATACTCATTTTCCCTAACGCGGCACCAGCACCACTGAGCACATGACGACCAAAAACAGAACCAGTTTCCAAGAAGAGGCCGAAGCCCGCTAGGCCGGCCCATTACTCTTCTGCAAGGGTGCACTGGTGTGTATCAGGACCAGGGAAAGAGCACACACAACCAGACACACACGCACAGACACATGGTGCTAAGGGCTTCTCAACACCGCGTGTCTGCGTTATGGGATGTAGGATAAAGACATGACTACCCAGTGTTAAGAGAACCTGTGCTGCCCGGCCAGCGTGGCTCAGCGGTTGTTAAAGGAGAAAGTATGTACTGAGTGTGTATTATACAATGCAAGAGTAAGATTAACTTCTTGAGACACATAAAGCGATTGAAATTTAAATAGTGAGAGAGATTAAAGATGACATTCCGGAAAATACTGTCCATTGGCGTGGAGTCATTAATAACAAAAAATAAGAATTGGTCATTCCATTAAACATAAATGCTGCACGCACAGCCTTTTGGAAGGTTCCAAAAGCTATTCCCTTGCTCCAATAATCAAGTCCAATGTCAGCTATGTCCCTGGCACTATGCTCTGCTAAGGGGACATGAAATTAAACACAACACTACCCAATGCAGCTTGTGTTCACAAGGAGCTCCCAGTCTGGGGAAGAGAGCCACTTAACTTGGTGATAGGTGCCACCCCAAGTATGTACAAAGTGTTATGGAGCCCACAGGAGAGGAAGACCTTCTGCCTGGAGACAGCTGAGTGAAGAAAGCTTTTCAGAGAGTGTCTGCGATGAGAGCACCTGAAATCTCTCTCACAAGATTTCCATCTTCAATACTGTATTATTAACCACAGTCATCACGCCGAACATTACATCTCTAGACTTACTCATCCTACGTAACTGCAACTTTGTGCCCTTTGACCACTTCTCCCCTGCCCCATTTTGACTTTTGGGCCTTGACTTATGGGCAAAACTAGGCACTTCCTACAGGTGGGAGGCTGAAGCTACTCAGAAAGAGATTATGATGAGTCACAGTCAAGACTGAGAGGGTGGTGACAGGACTACAGATCTCAGAACCACTTTAAAGTGCTATAATGAAAATTTCTCAGCATACGCAGGATCAGATGATGCCATAGAATCATTATATGGTAGATTTCCTAGAAGAGCATCAGAGATGACATTTCTATGCGCAAATACTCCCCAGCCTAGGTTTATACAATCATATCCACAACCGAGAAGAGACAAGGTTGAGCAATGCTAATTAAGTGCCATTTGTAAAGTGTCAGTTATATGCCTGAACACTTCACAACGATGGTATATTTCCATGAAAAATGTGAGAATATTAATACCTTTCATTTTCATACCTTCATATATAACCTGTATGAATACACAGAAATCATATATAATAATATATAAAATAATCATGTATTTCATATATAGAATTCACATTTTAAGACACTCAGTAATTCCTTCTATATTACTTCAGAATTCATCAACAGGCATTTTTCTGAAGAGTTTAGTACTCACATGGGGAACTTTTAAAAACACCAATTCCCTGGCCCCACCCGCAGAAATTCTAATTTAACTTTCCAGTGTGGGCTGATCCATCAGATACTCTTTAAAAATCCCACCCAGGTGAGTCTAATGTGCAGCCAAACTTGAGATCCACTGTCTTGGCCTGATAGAGACAAGCATATAATAAAAAAGAAATGCTGTGGTGAAGAAAAACTAAACCCAGTACTCTCAGAATGTTCCAAGTGTCCTGAAATGTTCCTCTGGTTTTCAATATAAAATTTTAGAATCATAAAATGGCTTGGCAACATCGAGATTTCTAGGATGCAAGTACTTAATTCTCAAATAGGGCTTGAGCCTTACTGGTAAACCCATATTACAATTCCCTGTTTTATTTTTCCTTTCTCTTTTAAGCAGCTTCATTGTTCTGATAAAAAGAATACATGCCTATTGTGAAATATTCAAATAGAAAAAAACATGAAAAAAATAAAAAATATCTAAACTTTTCACCACTCAAATATGATTTTTGACACACGGTAAAACATCCTTCTAGAAATCGAAGCATACACCCACAGAGAGAGACGAATTTTACATAAGTGACACTACGATAAGCTGCTGTGTGTTTTTTAAAAACACCTTGGAAATATTATGTGGCCAAATATTTG
Source organism: Miniopterus schreibersii (assembly GCF_964146895.1). NCBI lineage: Eukaryota > Metazoa > Chordata > Mammalia > Chiroptera > Miniopteridae > Miniopterus > Miniopterus schreibersii. The sequence goes on from NC_138104.1 coordinate 92,993,161, forward strand.
GTCCAATAAATACAGATTTATAAAGTAAATCTGAAGGACTGCATATTAACTATGAATTTATGTAGGTCCTTTTTAATGTCTAATGGGTGATCGGTACTCTCCTGAGAGCCAACTGATTCACTTGTAACTCTGTGAACTATGGCAATATCAAAACAAAAAATCAGCCTGGCTGGTGTTGCTCAGTGGTTGAGTCTCAACCCACGAATCAGGAGATAGTGCTTCGATTTCTGGTCGGGGCACATGCCCGGGTTGCAGGCTTGATCCCCAGCAGGAGGCGTGCAGGAGGCAGCCGATCAATGACCTCTCATCACTGATGTTTCTCTCTCTCTCCCTTTCCCTTCCTCTCAGTGAAATCAATAAAAGCATATACAATTTTTTAAAACAAACAAACAAACAAACAAAAGATTATATAATTGTATTTTTATAGAATAGGGAACATAATTGGAGACCAACTTATATTTTTAAAATATAACTTTCCCCCAGATGAACTCCTTAAGTATAAATCTAACTGGTACAGGAGTTGTATGCTGAAAACTACAAAATACTAATGAAAGGAAAAAATCTAAATAAATGGAGAGATACACCATGTTCAGGGATTGGAAGACTCAACACAAGATGTCAATTCTCCCCTAAGTGATTATATATTTAACATAACTCCAATAAAAATCTCAGTGGGATTTTTTGTTGATAAAGACAAGCTGACTCAAATTTATACGGGAAAGCAAAAGAATTAGAATAGCTAAAACATCTTGGAAAAAATTAAAATGGAGGAATTACACTACATAACACTTACTATAAAACTACAGTAATTAAGACTGGTGTTGGCAAAGGGATAAACATAGAAATCAGTGGTAGAGAACAGAGGGCCCAGAAATAGGCTCACGTAAGTGTGCTCAAATGGTTTTTCACAAGGGTGTAAAACCAATTCAATGGAAGAACATGTCTTTTCAACAAGTGGTGTTGGAACAACTGAACTTAGGTGGATACTTCTCCCCCTGAAAGGACCCCTGTCCTAAGCCTCACACCTCATACAAAAGTTAACTCTAAATCAATTATAGATCTAAATGTAAAATTTGAGATTTTAGACATGAGACCAAAAGCACAATCTATAAAAGACTGATATAGTAGACCTCATCAAAATTTAAATTTTGTTCTATAAAACACACCATTAAGAGAATGAAAAGACAAGCTATATATATATATACTGGAAGAAAATATTTGCAAATCATAGATCCAACAAAGGACCTGTATCTAGAACATATAAAAAACTCAAAATCCAACAGTAAGAAAGCAAACTATCCAAATAAAAAAATGAGGGAAAGTTTGGACACTTCACCAAAAAGGATATATGGATGGCAAATAAACACATGTTCAACATCACTAGCCATCAAGGGAAATGCAAATTAAAATCATGATGAGATACCACTCACACCTATTAAAATGGCTAAAACAGAAAAATACCACTGTACCAATTGCCAGTGAAGATGCCCAGAAACTGGAAATCTCATATGCTGCTGGTGAGAATGAAAAATGATGTCACTGCTCTGAAAAATAGTTTGGCAATGTCTTAAAAAGGTGAACTTACACTTACCATATGAGTTAGCAATTCTACTGCTGGGTAGAATGAAGTGATGTACCTAGGGGAATGAAAAGTTATGCTCACACAAAAACCTACACACGAATGTTTATAGCATCTGAATTCATAATTTCCCCAAATTGGAAATAACCCAAACACCTTTCAATGGGTGAGTGGATCAAACTGCTATACCCATACAACGGAATAATATTCAGCAGTAAAAGGAATGAACGAAGTGAAAGACCGTTCTAAAGGCTGCGTACTGTATGAGCCCATTTCTATAACATTCTTGGAAAGACAGAACTATAGTGATGAGAACAGATCCATAGTTGCCATAGTGAGGGGTGGGAAGGAAGGTGTGAATATAAAAGGAGAGCAAAGGGAGTTGGGGAGGGGGGATGGAACTCTTTTATATCCCGATCATGGAGGTGGTTACAGGAATCTATACATGTGCTAGAATTTGTAAAATCACAAACTCTGCTATGGACATAGGTAGGTTAAAATGGATACACATCTGAATATAAGAAAGTTATCCTTTTAAGTGGGTCAATATCTATGTCTAATTTCTAGAAAGCTGGAGGAATAACTATAATCACTTGAGTGCTGGAATCACTGCTCATGCTGTTGGGGTTTCCTATCTTTGTGACCCATTGAAAGAAAGCAATGAGTTGAAGATATGACTTCGTTTTCTTTCTCAAATCCCCAGAGCTAAAATTTCTCTTGCGATAAAGTTCCAATGGAAATGTTAAAATTTTTCTCCATTTCTCATTACTTTGGGGGGGGCTGTTCTTAGAATTTCATTTTATATTCACAGATCCAGTACCTACTCAGACTCCTGGCCAAGCAAACACACACGTCAGAAAGCTTTCTTCTGCGCCTCCCCGGGAATGGCAGCATGTTCAGCAGGGGGGCCCCAGGTGGAAGATGCCAGAGAACAGGGCGCTTTGCAAGTGAAAGCGTACGAATCAACACGGGACGGGTGAGGTCAGCCATCTGCATGAGCCTTCTGGAAAAGTCTAACTCGAAGAAGTAGGCCCAGGGAACTGTGGGAAGGGGTGGGGGTGATGGCATCTTCTGCATCTTGACTGTGGCAGCAGTTGCGCAACTCTTTGCGCTGGTCACCCCCCACAGAACTGTATGCCAAAGAGTAAATTTTTACTGTATGTAAATTTTAAAATAAAATTTCAAAATGCAACCAAAACCACCTCCCAGAAAGGTGATAAATATACGCTCACTGTCAAACACTTGGGCAACAGAAATATAATGTTATCTACCAAGGACCATTTAAGATCATGGATTTTAATGTACCAGAGTACAAAAAGTTTATTGATATGGTTTCAAGACACCACACTGGAAATAACCTTCAAGAAACTACCCTGTTATAAGGCTTGATGTAGTGACAGAAAAGAATACCACTACAAATAGGAAAGACTATTAAAATACTCCTACCTTTTCCGCCCTGGCTGGGTGGCTCAGCTGGTTGGGGCGTCGCACCACACACCATAAAGGTTTAGGGGTTCCATCTCCGGTCAGGGCGAGTATGGGAGACAATCGATTGATGTTTCTCTCTCTCTCTCAAGTCTATAAAAACATATCCTCACGTGACGATAAAATATACTCCTACCTTTTCCAACTACATATGTGTGTGAAGCCAAATTTTCTTCATATACTTCCACCAAAACACTGTATCTCAATAGACTGAGTACAAAAGCAGATAGGAGAATCCAGCTGACTTCTAAGCCAGACAATAAACAGATGTGCAAAAATGTAAAACAATGTTGCTATTCTTAAATTTTGCATTGTTATAGCTATTTTTCATGAAAATATTATTGTTATATAATAGGTTTATTGTCAATTATGAGTTAATACTTTGTAAATATCTGCTTTGGTTTAGGATAAAATAAATATGAATACATATAGCCCACATAAATGAAAACTCTTCAACAATCTCAGTAATTTAAGAGTGTACAGGGTCCCACAGACCAAAAGGTTTGAGAACCACTGTTATACCATTGCATATATTTATCAGCAGGAGAATCCATTTTGCTGTGAAATTTTAAGCAGGTCTTTCTTGACTCTAGGCTGTCCTTTGATCTTTCTTTGCTGATCAATTCCTGGAAGGAATAGCTCCTGAATATCACTAGATGGAAAGCTCTAGTTGAGGGAAATTATTCTCAAAAGATTACATGTGACTTCATTCATGATTTCCAAATCCTTAGTATACATATAGACATAAATCCTGGGCAATGTGGGGGTTTTTCCTGCCATGATTCTTGAACATTCTTTGCTGGTGGTTTGGAGACTGACAGCCAGCTAGCTACACTAGGCTCCTGAGAGCTGAGCTAGCAAATCTAATCTAGGTTCCCAGCAGAAGAGCTCCTCGCTCTCTTTTTAAATTTATTGATTTGAGAGAGAAAAGGAGAGGGGGAGGAAGGGAGTGGAGAGGGAGAGGGAGAGGGAGACATAAATTTGTTGCTCCACTTATTTATGCATTCATTGGTTGATTCTTTTATGTTCCCTGACCCAGGATTGAACCTCCAACCTTGGCGTATCTGGATGATGCTCCAACGCTGACCTACCCAGCCAGGGCAAGAGCTTCTCAAACAGCCAAGGAGCCATGAGCACCTGTGCAGCCTGAATGAGGGCAGGGGCCTTTCAGGAAACAAGCTGAGCAACATACTTCACAAAACTACCACCCCTAAGAGATATAATATGCTGGAACATAGTAAAAGCAAACTGAAATTTTTATGAGGGCATGCCAAGAGTCATATGAGTTTTGAACAAGGACGGAAACTTATTCATTGCCTTTCAAAACCAAGTTAAGACCAACACATTATAAATATTGGGGTGGGCATATGGTAAAGCCACTCTTGATTTATGCCAAGCACAAAACAAATGAACACCCATCAATTAGAAAATACTGCTGCTCTGATTTTTATTAGTAGTAGTAGTATTTTTGGGAATCCAGGCTTTCGAGAAATTTTCTATGGTGCCTTGGAAAGGCAGCTGAATTAACTCCCTCTTGAACAGAAGTATGGCTATTTCATTTAACACAAGACTAAGCTTATACAGGGTGATCTGGAAATTCATATCTGTAACTATCTGCAAAGGGCTGACTGCCACATGTGAAGCTGTAAAGTACACTTTCTAGGCAGACCAAATATGAGAGAGAGCCACGTCTGGGGTGCTCTCTTCCCTCTCTCGTTTACATGTGCAACAGAGAACAGATAGTTTCATTTTGTTCCCTGAAGTCAAGGTCAACGGTGTGAAAATCTCACTTCTGAAAGGTTAAATGAAATCTGTTCTGGTTCAATTCCTTACTCTACTACAGGACAGTAGCTCTAGAAGGCTGGAGTTAGACCTGAAGTTGAGTGTTTCCTAAATGCACGAGGGTAGAGAAGCCAAACTGAAGGAAGGAATGCTACCGCTTTGGCACAAGAGGTTTTCTGTTTTCACCCACTTGTTTTCAGGTATTTGACTACTCCTACCGGATTGCCGCAGTATTTCAAAGAACCTCCAATTTTCCCTTCAGGAGAGGCGAACCGTATCACAAGTGGCTGAAACCCCAGGCTTCCCTTCAATGGCTGGACCAGTCCATTGCTGGGTGGCTCTAATCAGCTTTGAGGAGTCACACCCAGCCAGCCTAGTGGCCTGGCCTAGCTCCTAATGCTAATCCCAGAGGTCTCGTGGCATCCTACTGAGAGGGGGACCATATCGAAGACGGAGAGCAACTTGTTATTTATAAACAGCTGTCTCACCACATGTGATATGCAGAATTCTGGACTAGGGTCCCCAAGTATGGCCACAGTCCTGCTGTCACTATTTGTGACCTGGGAGAGTTGCTCGATAGCACCAGCCTCTCCGAGTCCCATGAACTCATTCGGTAGCTTCTTCCTAAGCACTTACAGGTTAGTTACGCTACAGCATGCTGGCCTAAGGAAGTACAGCCTGGTGTCCTTCCCTTGCTTTTAGCCACTACCCCCAGCTGCCCTATCAGTGTCCTTTCTAAGGCTGACAGTGAGAGCTCACTCCCCAACACTGAAAGGGAAACTCCCATCCTGGCAGACTGCAGGGAGGGCGGGAGGAAGCGCAGCGCAGTGGGACATCCTTCCGAGAGCGGCAAGGTGGCACAAGCTTCTAGATGGGACGCCTCAGAGAGACTGCGGCAGCAAGTCCCTGGCCCGGACCGAAATCTGTGAGTTCTGAGCACACAGAACACAGCCAAGCTACGTTCACCCACCATATCTCAGGTGGGAATAATGGGTGTTCTCGGTGCATTTTCTAAGCACTTGAAATGCATCGTCCCATATACTTCTCCTTACGTGCCAGGTCCCGTTACTATGGTCACCTGAGAGGCTATGAAACTGTGGTTTGGAGAAGTTCAGCAGCTAGCCCGACTTACAGAACCGGTCAGCGACCAGACAGCAGCTCCGACCTTGCTCAGGAGGGTGAATGGGCTCATGTGGGGAACGGGGCCCAAGCTCAGATCTTGCAGGTGGCTCCCGGGTCAGTCCTTAACACTGTTCCCTACGGCCAGGGCACCTCAGAAGTTGGTGAGGGTCCCCTGTTAGTTCCTCACAATCGTGCTCCAGTTCTGAGCCTCCACAAACAGGGCTCGTGCCATAAGGTTTAAGATGAAATGAAATCAGAGATAAAGAGGTGTCGTGATAAACATAGCGAGCACAAGTAAATGCTGGTTATTCCATAAAGGCTAAGAGCCAGGTGACACACAAGGCTGTGCCTGATGCCATTTGCTTATCAGAACTCCTCTATAATAGCCAATATCGACGCCACAGCTGCCTGTGTGGGGGCACTGGACTCGACCTATTACGCACTAACGTTTGTTCAATACATTTACTTACAATGAGATTCTCCTCCAACCATCACCAAGTTCCTTGTTTCTTAGTTTTTCTGTGAGAACACACCACAACATAGCCCCAGATCTTATACCTGACTCAACATCAGCTTACTTGATACCCACACTGGGAAAAACAAAAGTCAGCCATTCATTAATACAGGCATACCAACTCCCTGCCCACGGGCCCTGGTTTCGGAATACTACATTAAAAACTGCAACTGGTGTCCGTGCTGTTCATTTACGCTTAGCTTAACGGGTATGAAGCAAAAAGAAATACTAATTCTCAAGATATTATTCTGTTTGAGTAGGATTCAGGATGAGTTCTGTGGATTCCTAAAGAAACGGCCCTTCTTCAAGCGCCGCTGGGCAGCATGGGCTGCGCCGCCTGTGACGCTGAATGGGTGGGATGGGTATCTATTGCTTCTTCGCCTGTCTTCTGTACCACTTATAATTATGCTGTTAAGAGTCTTTACAAAAAAGAAACCCAATTTATTCTTTTTAAATGTTCTAAATATAAATGCAGAGGCAAGGGAATAAACAATAATTCCAACAGTGCTTAGAGTTTTAAACTATTTTGAACTAATGTACCTGTGAGACTACTGCATATTGCAACCTATCACCTAAAAACTATCAGCTCACATCACCACAGGTAAGAAATGAGAAATTTTGTGGGTTATTGAACACCCAATATTTGCAGCGGAACAGGAGACAGTTGTGGAACATCATTGCACGGCTCCAAA